>NC_091364.1:13636901-13666901 GCF_038502225.1 Cherax quadricarinatus | reverse complement strand
CGTGGTGATGGGGTGGTGAGGGAGACGTGGTGGGGTGGAGAGGAAGACGTAGTGATGGAGTGGAGAGGAAGACTTGGTGATGGAGTGTAGAGGAAGACGTGGCGATGGAGTGGAGAGGAAGGCGTGGTGATGGAGTGGAGAGGAAGACGTGGTGAGATAGTGGTGAACAAGACGTGGTGATGGAGTGGTGAACAAGACGTGGTGATGGAGTGGAGAGGAAGACGTGGTGATGGAGTGGAGAGGAAGACGTGGTGATGGAGTGGAGAGGAAGACGTGGTGATGGAGTGGAGAGGAAGACGTGGTGATGGAGTGGAGAGGAAGACGTGGTGATGGAGTGGAGAGGAAGGCGTAGTGATGGGGTGGAGAGGAGAACGTGGTGATTGTAGTGGCTATTGTAGTTATGGAGGTGATGGTAGTTATGGAGGTGATGGTAGTTATGGAGGTGATGGTAGTTATGGAGGTGATGGTAGTTATGGAGGTGATGGTAGTTATGGAGGTGATGCTAGTTGTGGCTACGATGGTAGTTATAGTGGTGGTAATTTTAGAGTGATGTGACTCATGTTATCAACTGTTTGAGATGAACTTTAAACAATTTGTAACTCAGTCTTCCATTATCTGCAGAGATAATTTTCATTATCTTCAGCTTTAAAGAGGGACTGTTAGACCACTGGTTTTCTCCTTTCTTATTAAGAAATACTGATTGCAAGGTCGATAGTGACATTTTTCTAGACTCGCCTAAACATCGTATTATTCTGAAACATTGATGACTGCATATGATTAGTTACTTTTAGCTGGGGGCAGAGTTACTATCATTGTTTGAATGGTCAGATGCTGGAAAGTCAACGATCCCAAACCACCACCTTAACATACGTAATTAGGGCTGCAGCACTGATGACTTATGCAACATCTCAGTCCTCCTGGGAAACTCCATGGGACATTTAACGAATTAGAAAGAGGTACAACATATCACAGAATCTAATCTTAGACAATGAAAGTGCCTGGGAGCTGCAATGATCATTGCCACAGATTCTGTGGATCAAAAAGATGAAAACTCTAGCATGTGAAACATACTGACTTACTTGATAGTTGTAACGGCTGTCATTTGACCTCAAAGGCTGCCTGACGCAATCTCGTATCTCATTCGGGCTTTTGTTAGGCCATTACTCAACTTTTTTGCACTTCACTTTTTGCAGATAGGTATATACTGTTGTTCTTGGGCATTTATATTTTAAAAGTGATCAAGGTCCCAAGATCGTAACGAGTTCTAAATAAACCCGTCCAAGTGTTTACTGACTTCTATTTTTAAACCACTATTGGTCCTTGCTAGACACGTCATCACTAGTGGTCCTTGCTAGACATGTCATCACTAGTGGTCCTTGCTAGACATGTCATCACTACTGGTCCTTGCTAGACATGTCATCACTAGTGGTCCTTGCTAGACATGTCATCACTAGTGGTCCTTGCTAGACATGTCATCACTAGTGGTCCTTGCTAGACATGTCATTTTCGAATAAAAGCCTTTTCACTCAAATATTTATCCAACCTATTTTTTAAGCTACTCAAGGCGTTAGCTTCAATTTACTCTACTTATTAGATTATTCCACTCATCAGAAACTCCATTATTGACCTAGTAATCTCAAATATCCTTTCTAAACCTAAATTTATCCAGCAAAAATGCCTTTTGAGTTCTGTCCTTGTAAGATATCCTCAGAACCCAATTTATGTTTCCTTACTATATGCCTGTATGTATCTTCATCTTGTACACCTCACTCGTATCTCCACTCAATCTTCACCTTTCAAGATAGATCAAGAAATTGACTCTGCACTATCTTTAGAGTAAAGATTTCTTATACAACTGATTAACTTCATCTTTCTCTGTATTTTCTCCAATGCAATTACAGTGGACCCCCGGTTAACGATATTTTTTCAATCCAGAAGTATGTTCAGGTGCTAGTACTGACCGAATTTGTTCCCATAAGGAATATTGTGAAGCAGATTAGTCCATTTCAGACCCCCAAACATACACGTACAAACGCACTTACATAAATACACTTACATAATTGGTCGCATTCGGAGGTGATCGTTATGCGGGGGTCCACTGTATATCCATAGCATGGGAACCAGAACTAAGGTATAAGTACCAATAAGTACCAATAAGTACCTCTAATAGTCAACATGACAGCAAGTCTCACTAGCTTCTTCACGAGCTTTGTCAGGTGACGGTTTGTCAAAGTTTAACGAGAGGTAAACGTTGCCACAATAAAATGTTGCATTAGTTGGACATGTGCTCTTTTATACAATATATAAATATGGTTAAAGATGATATAATGTATAGTTAAGAGAGTGTTTTTGGTGTTAAATCCTGTCAACTGGTGACTAACGGAACCACGGCACCTTCAGTGACTTCGTGGGTAGTCAGTGAGTTTTTGCAAGTTGACAGTGAACTGTGAATGAGTTTCAAGGAATATGCTTTTGAAAGCCTTTTCACCGTAACTTGTCTGATTTGTCTGAACTTTACGATACATTTTGAAGTTCACTTTAACTTGTCAAGTCAGAAATATATTTATAGGTCAATAATCACTTCATCAGGATTTTTTTTTAAATTGAATTAATATAGTATATTTAATTTCCTGTCGGAATGCCGTATTATTTTCTGCATAAGTTGTAAAATCATAAAGTCAGATTTTTTTTAATTTTCATTTCCGAATTTCCGATACTTTGTACTTACCTATATGTAGTTGCAGACGTCGAGTCTGGTCCTATCTGATACTACTCCTGTAGCTAAGATAGGATAGGACTCACGATAGTCTTCCTCTCTCTCCTGCCTATAAACTGTGCTGCTACAATGATCTATGACGCCGCTGGCTAGCGAAACGCCGTCTAAAAATATTTTTCTCTGGCTGCTTGTCTTTTTATGAACGGGAAACCGAAAGACTATAGCAAACACTACAGAGGGAGAAGTTAAACGCCAGAGTCAAAGATTCTAGAGCATAATGAGTGGATAGACGATGACAGAACACAACAGAAGAACGGAATACTGTAAAACACAACAGAAGAACACAAAAATTATACAACAGTGTAACGGAAATTCACAGAACAGAAAAGGATGGAATATTACAGAACACAACGGAATGGAAGATTATATAAGACTGGAAGAATACAAAATATAGCACTATAATGGAAGACAAAAAAAAATGATTATCGAATACAACAGAAAAAATGCTATATTTATAAGACAACATAGGAATAATTATAGAATACAACAATAGCGAAAATTATAGAATTCAAAAGAGAGGAAAATTACAGAATGTAACAGTAGACATGAGAATTATATAGCACAACAAAATAGAAAGTTATAAAATAAAATTTAAAACGATTATATACAGCACAAGACGGAAAGATCATGTAATACAACAGAAGACAAGATCATATAACACAACAGAAGACGAGAAAATTATATAACAACAAAAGACGAGAAGATCATATGACGCAACAGAAGAGTGAAAGATCACAGAAGACAACAGAAGCTGAGGATGTATGTGAAACATCACCCAGTCGTCTCCGCTGGAGCAACAACAGTATTTTATAGCTCTCCGTTTAATGGCGTCAAATTCCTTACCGTTGTCCCAAAAGTTGTAAAATTGCATCACCATTTCTTGCGGCCAGACCCTACGAGATTAATCCGAAATTTAATATCAAAACATAGGCCGACCTCCCTACAGTGAACCGCCCCCATCAACACCAAGACGGATGCGCAAAGTCGTGGGAGGTATCTGGCTTTTACGAAGTGGGTGTCGTTGGGATGTGTGGAGATCGTAGGCCAGAGGGAGTGGAATGAGTGCGCTAGGGTGAAGGGTGTGGTTAAGGGAGCGCCGGGGCCAGCCACACTCGTAAAGGCTACCATCACCGCAGGCGTCATTCTAGTTTCTTTTACAAGTAAACTTTAGAGGGACGAACAAGAGGTTGAATTATTAACTTAGTCTTGTGTACCACCGCTGCTGGGATGATGGAGACGTGAGGGAGGGGAGGTTGGGATGATGGAGACGTGAGTGAGGGGAGGTTGAGATGATGGAGACGTGAGGGAGGGGAGGCTGGGATAATGGAGACGTGAGGGAGTGGAGGCTGGGATAATGAGACGTGAGGGAAGGGAGGCTGGGATGGAGACGTGAGGGAGGGGAGGCTGGGATGATGGAGACGTGAGGGAGGGAAGGTTGAGATGGAGACGTGAGGGAGGGGAGGCTGGGATGGAGACGTGAGGAAAGAAAGGTTGGGATGATGGAGACGTGAGGGAGAGGAGGCTGGGATGGAGACGTGAGGGAGGGGAGGCTGAGATGGAGACGCGAGGGAGGGGAGGTTGAGATGGAGACGTGAGGGAGGGGAGGCTGGGATAATGGAGACGTGAGGGAAGGGAGGCTGGGATGGAGACGTGAGGGAGGGGAGGCTGGGATGGAGACATGAGGGAGAGGAGGCTGGGATGGAGACGTGAGGGAGGGGAGGCTGGGATGGAGACGTGAGGAAGAGGAGGATGGGATGGAGACGTGAGGGAGGGGAGGCTGGGATGGAGACGTGAGGGAGGGGAGGTTGAGATGATGGAGACGTGAGGGAGGGGAGGCTGGGATGGAGACGTGAGGAAAGGGAGGCAGGGATGGAGACGTGAGGGAGGGGAGGCTGGGATGGAGACGTGAGGAAAGGGAGGTTGGGATGGAGACGTGAGAGAGGGGAGGCTGGGCTTATGGAGACGTGAGGGAGGGGAGGCTGGGATGGAGACGTGAGGAAAGGGAGGTTAGGATGGAGACGTGAGGGAGGGGAGGCTGGGATGGAGACATGAGGGAGAGGAGGCTGGGATGGAGACATGAGGGAGGGGAGGCTGGGATGGAGACGTGAGGGAGAGGAGGCTGGGATGGAGACGTGAGGGAGGGGAGGCTGGGATGGAGACGTGCGGGAGGGGAGTCTGGGATGGAGACGTGAGGGAGGGGAGGCTGGGATGGAAACGTGAGGGAGGGGAGGCTGGGATGGAGACGTGAGGAAAGGGAGGTTGGGATGGAGACGTGAGGGAGGGGAGGCTGGGATAATGGAGACGTGAGGGAAGGGAGGCTGGGATGGAGACGTGAGGGAGGGAAGGCTGGGATGGAGACATTAGGGAGAGGAGGCTGGGATGGAGACATGAGGGAGGGGAGGCTGGGATGGAGACGTGAGGGAGAGGAGGCTGGGATGGAGACGTGAGGGAGAGGAGGCTGGGATGGAGACGTGAGGGAGGGGAGGTTGAGATGATGGAGACGTGAGGGAGGGGAGGCTGGGATGGAGACGTGAGGAAAGGGAGGCAGGGATGGAGACGTGAGGGAGGGGAGGCTGGGATGGAGACGTGAGGAAAGGGAGGTTGGGATGGAGACGTGAGAGAGGGGAGGCTGGGATAATGGAGACGTGAGGGAAGGGAGGCTGGGATGGAGACGTGAGGGAGGGGAGGCTGGGATGGAGACGTCAGGGAAGGGAGGTTGAGATGGAGACGTGAGGGAGGAGAGGCTGGGATAATGGAGACGTGAGGGAGGGGAGGCTGGGATGGAGACGTGAGGGAGAGGAGGCTGGGATGGAAACGTGAGGGAGGGGAGGTTGAGAGGATGGAGACGTGAGGGGGGAGGGGGGTTGATGGAGACGAGGGGAGGCTGGGATGGAGACGTGAGGGGAGGCTGGGATGGAGACGTGAGTGAGGGGAGGCTGAGATGGAGACGTGAGGGAGGGGAGGTTGAGAGGATGGAGACGTGAGGGGGGAGGGGGGTTGATGGAGACGAGGGGAGGCTGGGATGGAGACGTGAGGGAGGGGAGGCTGGGATGGAGACCTGAGGGAGGGGAGGCTGGGATGGAGACGGGAGGGAGGGGAGGCTGGGATGGAGACATGAGGGAGGGGAGGCTGGGATGATGGAGACGTGGAGGGGAGGCTGGGATGATGGAGACGTGAAGGAGGGGAGGCTGAGATGGAGACGTGAGGGAGGGGAGGCTGGGATGGAGACGTGAGGGAGGGGAGGCTGGGATGGAGACATGAGGGAGGGGAGGTTGGGATGGAGACGTGAGGGAGAGGAGGCTGGGATGGAGACGTGAGGGAGGGGAGGCTGTGATGGAGACGTGAGGGAGGGGAGGCTGGGATGGAGACGTGAGGGAGGGGAGGCTGGGATGGAGACGTGAGGGGGGAGGCTGGGATGGAGACGTGAGGAAAGGGAGGTTGGGATGGAGACGTGAGGGAGGGGAGGCTGGGATAATGGAGACGTGAGGGAAGGGAGGCTGGGATGGAGACGTGAGGGAGGGGAGGCTGGGATGGAGACATGAGGGAGAGGAGGCTGGGATGGAGACGTGAGGGAGGGGAGGCTGGGATGGAGACGTGAGGGAGAGGAGGCTGGGATGGAGATGTGAGGGAGAGGAGGCTGGGATGGAGACGTGAGGGAGGGGAGGTTGGGATGGAGACGTGAGGGAGGGGAGGCTGGGATGGAGACGTGAGGAAAGGGAGGCTGGGATGGAGACGTGAGGGAGGGGAGGCTGGGATGGAGACGTGAGGAAAGGGAGGTTGGGATGGAGACGTGAGGGAGGGGAGGCTGGGATAATGGAGACGTGAGGGAAGGGAGGCTGGGATGGAGACGTGAGGGAGGGGAGGCTGGGATGGAGACGTCAGGGAAGGGAGGTTGAGATGGAGACGTGAGGGAGGAGAGGCTGGGATAATGGAGACGTGAGGGAGGGGAGGCTGGGAAGGAGACGTGAGGGAGAGGAGGCTGGGATGGAAACGTGAGGGAGGGGAGGCTGGGATGATGGAGACGTGAGTGAGGGGAGGCTGAGATGGAGACTTGAGGGAGGGGAGGCTGAGAGGATGGAGACGTGAGGGGGGAGGGGGGGTGATGGAGACGTGGAGGGGAGGCTGGGATGGAGACGTGAGGGAGGGGAGGCTGGGATGGAGACGTGAGGGAGGGGAGGCTGGGATGGAGACGTGAGGGAGGGGAGGCTGGGATGGAGACATGAGGGAGGGGAGGCTGGGATGGAGACGTGGAGGGGAGGCTGGGATTGAGACGTGAAGGAGGGGAGGCTGAGATGGAGACGTGAGGGAGGGGAGGCTGGGATGGAGACGTGAGGGAGGGGAGGCTGGGATGGAGACGTGAGGGAGGGGAGGCTGAGATGATGGAGGGAGTTAAGGCTGAGATGGAGGGAGGGGAGGCTGAGATGATGGAGGGAGGGGAGGCTGAGATGGAAACGTGAGGGAGGAAAAAAGAGATCAAGAAGAGAGAGGAGAGAATGGAGGGAGAAAAGAGAGAAAAGAGGAAGAGAAGAAAATTAGTGACATAAGAGAGAAAGGAGGAAGAAAATAGAGAAAGTAAAGGGAGAGGAGAGAGAGAAATGTAGAAGAGAGAAAGGATGTTAAGAGAATGGAGGGCGTGCGAGAAGAGGAAAAAGAAGTCAAGGAGTGAGAGAATAAGTCAAAAAGAGAGAGGTCAAGGAGGGAAAAAAGGGAAGAGAGAGTGAGTGGGAGGAGAGGCAGAAAGACGGAGAGTTAAGGAGATAATGAGTGAGAACATGCTTAAGAAATATACAAGGATGAGGCGAGAGATGCTGAGGCGAGAGATGCTGAGGCGAGAGATGCTGAGGCGAGAGATGCTGAGGCGAGAGATGAAGGGATGAGAGATGAGCTGAGATATATATGCTTATGCGAAGAATAATCCTAAGGAGAAAGAGAGAGAGAGAGAGTGCTGAGTAAGGTATGCTTAGGAGGATAAGGAATGCTAAGCAGCCTTGAGGCATGTTGGCAATGTTGGAAGAGATTGAGAGAGATGTTGGAAATGTTGGGACGGATAAACATATGCTAGAAATGTTAAGATAGATCTACATCTGTTGGAGTTTTTAAAAACTGAGAGACCTAGGATTGTCTGAAAAGAAAGAGAATGAGAGAGAGAGAGAGAGAGAGAGAGAGAGAGAGAGAGAGAGAGAGAGAGAGAGAGAGAGAGAGAGAGAGAGAGAGAGAGAGAGAGAGAGAGACAGACAGACAGACAGACAGAATATTAGGTTAACGCTGAACCTTAGTCCACCAGCAACACTGTAAAGTAAGCCTTAATCCAGTAGTAACACTGAAAATTAAACCCTAATCCACTATCAACCCTGTCAATTGAACCTTAATTCATTACCAACCCTGTAAACTGAACCTTAATCCACTACAAACACTGTAAACTGAATATTAGTTCAATCTAAAGTGATCTCCAAGACATCAAACGTAGTCCCAACAATACATAAAGAACACAAACATTATGCATTACATTATTCATCGGTGTCATCAACATGCAGACTCAGTAAGGTAATAGAGAATGTAATCTGGAGAGCGGTAGAGCCCCTGGAAAGAATCGATAACCAACGAGGGTTCCAGCGATGGCAAATCCTGTTACGGAAACCAGCGGGATATCTATGACAAGGTAAAAGAAGCGAGACAATAGAGTGATGAATGCATAGAGCATTATTGGATTGCAAGAAGCCTTTAACATTAGATCAAGGATTACCTTGCGGGATACAGAAGAGATGTCTGAGAAGGCATGTCAGAATGAGCAAGTGTAACAAGTGGGGGTTCCACACGACCAGTAACTGGGACCAGTACTGGTGATATAAACCTTGGTAACTAATACCACTAAATTGAACAAACACTGGGACATATTTATTAGGAAGCTTTCCGGCCCTGAGACCGAAATGTTATCTACAAAAAAATATCCTAATGTTTGCTCACGTGCCTTTTAACCACCAGTACTGTTTTTGGTATTTATTAATGATATTCCAAGACAGATAAAAGTCAGAAGTGTCCCTGTCTATAAGTGATGTAAAAAGTAATCAGGAGGTTAAAAAATTACTACATTTGGAAAAGCTACAAATGAACTTTAGACATATAGGATTGTTGACACAAGAGCTACTAGAATTCAGTCACAATAAGTGCAAGGTTATTAAAATAGCGGAAAGGAAAAGCTGACTGGAAACAAAGTATAGACTTTGGGGATAAAGACTGCAAATTTCTTCCAAAGGAGAAAGGCCTAGGGGTAAGCATAGTGCAGAGCATATCGAAAATGTTCATTAAAAGAGTCTACGATTACCTTTCAGGAATCTCAACACAGAGCCATTCGCGACTCTATATACAAGGTATAGCAAGACGCTCTTGGAGTATGTAGTACCAACATGGAACCTACACCTGATAAAGCCTGGAGAGAGTGCAAAGATTTGCAACGAGACTAGCATCAGAGCTAAAGGAAATAATATATAAAGAGAGATTAAAGAGACTGAACAAGACGACATTAGAGGATAGAAGAACCAGGGGAATTGATAAAATGGACAGGGACAGACTGTTCCAGGAACGAATAACACACAGGGGGCACAGATGGAAGTATAAAAGCGCAGATGATTCACATAACTTCAAGGTGGCCAGAAGTGGAATAACTTCGACGAAAAAGTGGTGGAGACAATCTCCATACATAGTTTTAAGGATAGGTATGACAAGCGGTAAGTTAAGACGGAGGACCAGGAGCTAGGACTCGACCCCTGTAATCACAAATAGGTGAGTACACACACACACATACACACACACACTGATGACAGCCCTTGCAAGCTTTCAACCAGATGAAAATCACAAGTGTGCTGACTCTCCCCATAAGACATTCCATCCTTCATAATGTCTGTGGTGGGGGTCATGTCCAGTGTGTGTGTGTGTGTGTGTGTGTGTGTGTGTGTGTGTGTGTGTGTGTGTGTGTGTGTGTGTGTGTGTGTGTGAGAGAGAGAGAGAGAGAGAGAGAGAGAACTGCAAGTTTTGAACTTCTGCTCTCTTCTTAAGTTGAATCGCCTGACATTATCTGGATTCATTAAGTTGAGAGAGAAAGCTGCGAATTGTTTTAAAATTTCTTATGTAGCTCTTTAATGTGTCCTACCTCCTATGTGCTGCGCCACAGTGTGTCCTACCTCCTAGGTGCTGTGCCACAATATGTCCTCCCTTCTAAGTGCTGTAGCACATTGTTACTATGTTCTACCTTCTAACTGCTGGCGCTGTGTGACTGTATCCCGCTTCCTCATTGCTGTGACATAGTGTTAATGTGTCATACTTAGCAAGTGCTCTGACACTTATTACATTAATGGTACAAAATACTGACAAGTGGATAAATAGAAAACATGTTGAACACTTGGGTATCTTTACTACCGAAACGTTTCTCCTTCACAGCAGGCTTCTTCCCTTGAATAAAGACGCAACTCCAATAATTTAGACGGTGGAAGAAACCGAGAGAGAACTTTTAGGCTTTCCGCCCTTTGACCTTGATAGAAGGTGATCAGTCCCTTAGCCTAAAGCAGAGGATTGAGGACAGAGACTTATATGCCGGGGACAGTGGTAAGATGTAGCAGTTGGAGAGTGCGTCATAGGTGACGAAGTGGATCATGGTAATAGGTCAGGCAAGTGTAAACAGCTGCAGAAGATCCTCTATACCACGATTTCCTTACAATGCAGTCATGCTGTATGTGGTTAAGAGACATTTACGAGTTATTTAAAATAGGCTAAGTTACGGCATTTTTCCAGAATGGCCAGCAATATGCAACGTCCCTCACAAACCTATACACTAATGCTTCACGCAAGCGGCACACACAGATGTCGTAACCCAACGCCCCACGCAAATGTTATATACAAAAAGGCCAACTCGATCACCCAACATAAACACCCAACTTAAACGCCCCACACAAAAACCCAACATAAAATTTACATCCCATACAAACACCCCACACAAACACCTCACACTAACACCTCACTTAAACCCCTCATACAAACGCCCACACAAAAACACTCAACGTAACTCAAAAGTTCTTCCCTCCTTTCTCCCGTACCGCAACTCCAGAATTCCTCACTTTATTTATATCTTTTCAACGGATGTTATCATTCGCCTACTACGAGTGACACAGCCCTTGTCGGAGCGCATTACAGAGCCTCGTTCAATCCACTAGCGTTCGAGGAAGAAAAATGAAAAGGTCACCCACGTAATCCAAGCATTTTTCTTCTTTTCCTCTCAACGTGGAAAAAATGAAAACGCATCGCCGCTACGAAGCGTCAAATGACGTTACATAAATCCTTTTATTTATCTGCCAAAAGGCAAAAGTAACTGGAAGAAGAACTATGGGTAACTCTGTTAGTTAGATCTGTTAGTAGTCTGTTAGATCTGTTAAAGGTTTTAGTGGTCTGTAAGTGGTTTAGTGCTTTGTAAGTGATGGTAGTGGTTTGCTAGAGGTGTTGGTGGTCTGTTAGGCGTCAGTGGTCTGTTAGTGGTGCTGTCTGTTCGTGGTGTTAGTGATGTTGGTGGTCTGGTAGTGATGTTGATATGTTAGTGGTCTGTTAATGATGTTAGTGAGGCTGGTGGTCTGCTAGTGATGTTGGCGATCTATTAGTGATCTGTTATTGGTGCTAGTAGTCTTTTCCAGGTGGTCTGGTAGTGATGTCGATGGTCTGTAAGTGGTGTTAGTGGCCTGTTAGTGGTTCTAGAGGTATGGTAGTGATGTTAATGATGCACCTAGCACACACTCCAGTACCTACTGTACACCTCAGTGCACTTGGCGCACATTCCAGTACCTACTGTGCACCTCAATAAACTATTTCCAGCGCTTAATGTACACCTCAGTACGCACAGAGTACACACTCCAGTGCCTACTGTACACCTCAATGCGCAGAGTACATACTCCAGTACCTACTATACACGTCAATGCACAGAGTACACACTGCACTTCTATTGTCTACCCAGCTGCAACAAAAAAAAAAATAAAATAAAAATAAAAAGAAGACATAAAGAAGGCTGTGTAGGTGTATTCCAACCAGTAAAAAACAATGCCCGATCGAGTCTCAATTAAAAGCACTCCTTTGATGCAGTGAATCCCCCTAAATAAAACAATAGAGGATCGCACTTGTTCAGTACTAAGAGGATCCAAGAGTCTTTGTTTGGGAGGCGCCTGCTGGGGAATCCTCTCTCATTGTTCGTCGCCTCTCTTCGCTAATGGTCCGAACACTAGCAAAACTCCACCAATTGTTTTTAATTCTCCATATAGGCACGTGGGGTTCAATTCCACAAAATTCACTTGAAAATTTTGAGGTTTATGTTTTTGTGGCAGGTGTAAATGTTGGAGGGGAGAGGTGGAAATATCACATATGTAGGAGGGGAGGGGAGGGGAGGGGAGGAGAGGGAGGGAGGGGGGAATAACATACCGTATATGATGGAAGGGGGAAAGAGGATGTATATTAGATTTGTGTGTTTTCAAGGCATATTTTTTTTGTACCTTTGATTCATGTGGATGAGTTATAAAATTTACTAAGTATTAAAACCGTGAGGTTAATCAACACTTTTTTACAGAGGTGCTAACGTTAATAGTCGTTAACAAGACTTTTCAACGCACTTTTATTTGAGAGAGAACCAGAGACCCCTGGATGTCTTCACGAGGGAACATTGATCAGTTCCCCGAGTCAGTTCCTGATCAGCCGGGCTGAGGTGCCTACGCTGAACTTGTGATTTCAGTACCAACAACCTGACTGATCCGGCCATTAACCAAGCCGCTGAGGCGACAAGCCTCGGAATCTATAACAGGAACGCAGCATCAAACTGCAGTAAACGGAACACTTTACAACCACACAGGCCTCGAGCACCATAGAGCAGAATAACACGGCAATTAGCACTGCCACACCATTTGCCACGCTCATCTAACACAAGGAAATCCATCATGGAACGGGAGGGGCTTGAACCCATGGCGAGTCCTAAAGCTCACAGGCCAGTGCGTTAACCTCTGTATCAGTGAGTTTAAGGGCTCACTCGCCATAGGTTCAACCCCCCCTCCCCCCATTCCTTGATTTTTTGCAATCGTATTATTACGATTTCTTGACTCAAAATCCAAACAGTACAAATGACCCTCAACGCCAAAGCACATCACTGCCATCAGTGACTCCTAACGCTCACCTACTTCACCTCCTAATTCACCTATACAAGGTTGCATTACACTATTACTACATAAACCTGTACCCAGATCAATATGTGGTTTACAATATAGATTTATTCTTTCTTACAAATGTCTCATAACATCTGCAGCTACTTGAGAACACAATCACAAGGAGTCAAAAATATTCACAATCACAACCATATATATTTTTTGGCCATAGTTTCATTCCTATTGTCTTCTGAGGACATCAAGAGGGTTTTTGATCTGTCTTCGTAATTTTTTTCCATTTTCTTGTTTTTCTTTTTAGTTTTTTTGTTTTAATGCTCTAAGTTGTGGACAGAAAATTATAGTTTTTTTTTTTTAATTTTACAAAGATTTTTGTAAAATTAAAAAAACAAATCAAATCAAGCAAGACAAGACTTCCCTGCAAACAATAAATTAAGACACACAAGACCGGCCAATCAAATAAATCAATGTAAACAAGACCTCCCAACCTACCAATAAATTATGAGACACAATATCTTATCAAACAATAAATCAAGCAGCATAAAACCTCACCACCACATAAATCAAGACAAAAAACCTTTCCGCTAAATAAATCAAGACTCACGAAATCTCCCCATCAAACAAATCAACTCACAACAAAACGTCCCCACCAAACAAATCAAAACTCACAATGCCTCCTCGCCAAACAAATCAGGACAAACAAAACCTTCCCACCAAACAAATCAATATATAAAAAAGACCTCCCTACCCCAAAAAAAAAAAAAATAAATACAACAGACATAAACAGTGCGGGATTAATCAACTCAGAAATTAATGAGGGAATTACAGGCGTAAAAAAAGACGAGCGAAACGTCGGGTCCTGGCGGCGTAAATATTTGAGCAACGGTAATGTAATGTCGGCCATTACTCTCCCGCCGGGACTGCAGCAAGAGTCAATTTATTTGCATTGTGTCCCGACTATCCACCATAAACCCCCGCAGGATATAACACACTTTTGCCCCCCCCCCCACCATCCTGCCTTTGTCTCCTCTCCTGCATACTTTTATTTTCTCTATCTTATTTTTTTTTGGCTTCACTCTCTTTCCTTCGCCGGAGTCTCTTCATTCCATTTCCTTTTACTTCCTCGTTCGTTCTTTCCGTCCGTGTCTCCTCTTATTTTTCCCTCATCTCCCTTGAAACCACAATAAAACGCGAGACCATCAATAAAGGAAATTAGCTAGTGCACTGCCCATTCCCTCCCTTATCCCCCTTGCCTCTCTCTCCTTCACTCTCCCCTACATAGGGAGCTTCTCCCCAGCCCTTTGATACACCAATAGGGAAATCTTATCTACAGCACAAAGGAAGAATACTGGTAGAAGAGTCACCCTGCCAGAAG
This sequence comes from Cherax quadricarinatus, assembly GCF_038502225.1. NCBI lineage: Eukaryota > Metazoa > Arthropoda > Malacostraca > Decapoda > Parastacidae > Cherax > Cherax quadricarinatus. The sequence continues at coordinate 13,652,572 of NC_091364.1, read as the reverse complement.
GCTCTCTGATAATCATCGTCCCCTGGCAACACCCTGCGTCTCTCACTTCATTCTTGTGTTGTCATTTGGGGCGAAAAATATTTTCTTTGCAGTCCTTTGTCGACATGTGGACGAAGGCATTGTTACAGGGTGAGCGCAGGTCCCCCGGGCAGCGTTCAACCGCCGACTTCATTATTTCTGGATTTCTGGCCGGGGAATCATTGTAGCACTGTGACTTTCTCTTTGATAAGCAAGCCTTCTTTCTTGCTCTCGCTCTTGCTTTCTCTCTCTCTCTCTCTCTCTCTCTCTCTCTCTCTCTCTCTCTCTCTCTCTCTCTCTCTCTCTCTCTCTCTCTCTCTCTCTCTCTCTCTCCTGCAGCAGATGCACTAGATAGGAGAAATAGTCTGTTATTTGATCTTTCCATATATTGCTATCTCTCTTCTTTATCTCTCTCTTTCACTCCTCTCTCTCTCTCTCTCTCTCTCTCTCTCTCTCTCTCTCTCTCTCTCTCTCTCTCTCTTTCACTCCTCTCTCTCTCTCTCTCTCTCTTTCACTCCTCTCTCTCTCTCTCTCTCTCTCTTTCACTCCTCTCTCTCTCTCTCTCTCTCTCTCTCTCTCTCTTACTGTTAGTGAAGGCTGGGGTTAAGACAGGCAAGAGATAGAGAATGGAAAGAAGATTCATTCTGCCCTAACACACACACACACACACACACACACACACACACACACATTGTCCTACGAAGAAAGGTTGAGGGAAATCGGCCTGACGACACTGGAGGCCAGGAGGGTCAGGGGAGACATGATAACGACATATAAAATAATGCGCAGAATAGATGAGGTGGACAAAGACGGGAAGTTCCAGAGATAGGACACAGACACAAGAGGTCGCAATTGGAAGTTGAAGACTCAGACGAATCAAAGGGATGTTAGGAAGTATTTCTTCAGTCATAGAGTAGTCAAGCCGTGGGATAGCCTAGAAAGTGAAGTAGTGGAGGCGGGAACCATATATAGTTTTAAGGCGAGGTATGATAGAGCTCATGGAGCAGGGAGAGAGAGGACCTAGTAGCAATCAGCGAAGAGGCGGGGCCAGGAGCTATGACTCGACCCCTGCAACCACAAATAGGTGAGTACAAATAGATGAGTACACACACACACACACACACACACACACACACACACCTACACACCCACAACAGGCCTAGTGTCTAATCGACATGTGCCTAGGACAAAATGGTAACTAACACACAAAAGTGTTATAGAGTTAACATCAGTTATATATATTGATGACAATTAGAAATTAAAAGTCTTTGACATGATCAAGTTCCGAGTAGAGCTTTACCAAGTCAAGACTTAGCAAAGCTCTACACAGGGAAGCTTAGTCCCAGTAAAAGCTCGGCCTCCAACATGTGTCTTTTTATGACTATTGTCAGCAGTGCGACACTTACCATATATCAAATTCCCATTATATCCCATGTCCCACGTACTGCAACACTCTTTCGGGTTTCGCGCCTCACTGTGAATATAACAACTATAACAAAAACAACAAAAAACAACAATAATAATAGTAATAATTATAAATAATAAATAATAACGATAACAATAATAATAACAATGATAATATAAATTAAAATAATTTCAGCAATAATAATAATGATAATTATAATAAAAATAATCCTAAGGGACTGATCACCTCAAAATAACTTCTTGGATACGCCTGTACACTGCTGAATCCCCCGCTGCACATGCGTAATGTTTCCTCAGTAAAGATACCCAGGAGATGTACATGTGTCTTATTCTTCAAAGAATGCATCATTTACAGAAACTCTGAAAGTCTCGATAATTACAAATGCACCAAAAATATCTGATGAATATTTAAAATGAAAGAAAAAAAAAAAGATGGAAATATCAGGAACTTAAAAGATTAAAGCAAATTTCAACTGAAAAATTAATCCGATTTGAGAAATTCCATCCAGTGAGGAGGAAGAGGTGGAAATATTGGAAAAATCTGAGGAAATATATTAAATTCAATAAAGAATGCAGTAAGAGACGTACAAAAAGAAATGAAAGAATCCAAGAATTCCACTGAAGGTAACAGAGATTTCATCAGAATAATTTTTTTACAGCGTGGGCATCTTAACACCACCACCTCACACTGACACCTACCACCCTTTCCAGGGTAATAAAGCCATCCCCCCAAAAACTTATCTTACCCCATACTAAATCTTCTAACCTGGATCATACCACTCACTTAAAATCCATCACCTCCAACCCCAAATCTCACTTGAACCATAACACTTTAAATCCACATCCACAAAAGGTAACAAGCCTTCATCCTTACCCTTCTAGCATAAATGCTTACTGAATCTCCAACCAAGCAGATAAATTTAGAGATAAAACGGAACTAAACATATTTATATCAGTATATAATTAACTGTGACAATAACGGATGCAATATTTCCCAGAGAATACCAAATGATATGAGAAATATGACAGAGGGGGGTGGAGAGGCAGTTTTATTAATCAGAAAACAACGGAGTTCAAAAAAAAATCATAAACTGCAGAGTTTTCAGTTTACATTTTCCGGACAAAAATGATTTACTCATCCATAGGAAGCAATAGGAGACAAATAAGTAAACACTGACAATAAAGCCAGCAATAATATCACATTGAAGGAAGAATTAGCAGACAGCAGTCAACTAAACCACCTTAACTTAGGATACTTTAACTAGGCAGTAAATGAGACGGGGGACCTACATGAGGAAGAGAGACGCGAAGTACAGTACTAAAGAACACAGTGTCAAAGAACTTGCACTCGAACGAAAGCTTTGGCACCGAGCTAAATGAATACGCAATGCAGGACAGGGTCTTTACACAGAACTGGAAAGAAATCATGTGAAGATTCATTCCAATATAAGAGGAGAGGAAGGAGAATAAGAAAGACAACTAATCATTCAATAAGAGCTTCACGAGAGCAAAAAAAAAAAATGAAGAGTATGGAAGAAATGAAGAACAAGAGGGACAGTAGTAAACTAAGAATAGTATAGATTGGCTAGGAAGGAATACCTTACAATCGGAAGGGATGCTGAAAAACAATACGGGAATATCCTAACTACTGTACAATTACATAAGGAGAAAAATTTAATTATAAACTATAATCAGACTGAAGGAAAATGGGAAGATTATGGAAACCATCAGTGAGATATGGTAGAAATTCCATAATGAAATGAGAGGGAAGAGGCATCGTCACAAGATATTAAACCACAGCTGTGACTGGTATAAAAACAAAAAAAATATGTAATCAGAAACATCATAGGCAAAGGAACGATGTAAAATAATCTCAGTATAGACACACTGGAATACGACGACACTAGTGTATCTAAAATTAACCAATAGAGACAGGAGAGCTGACAGAAAGACAGGAGACTGTAAACATGGTGCCCTCGACCTTAAAATAAAAGAATAAAGTTGAGATACCGAGTTGTTAATTTACGTAGTACCAAATCATTGTGGCTAGTCAGCGCTTTTAATGTGAACACCGAATTATTAATAAAGAGTCATCACTGCCAATTTTAGGACAATTTGATACTATCAGGACCAATTTGGTTAAAAAGACACATGAAGCACAAGGCCTTTATTAGTACGAAGAGTCACCTGCATCAGGCTGTATCCAGTATTTAATAAAATATGACATAGGTGACACGTCGTACTAATAAAGGTCTCCTTTTATTCTTTGTATCTCTTTACTACTACTATACTTTACTACTACTATACTTCTCTCAACATCAATGTGCTAACCTAACCCATATTGAATAATTTACTGTCCTATTACTTATATATTCACGATATGTTAAAAACAATTTAAATCCATAAATCACAGACCAGTATTCGTTTGAAGTTACAGACTATAGAAGTCACTGGGAAAAATCTCGCTTTGCTATGTAGACTTAAAGTGCTTTGCAGGATCCTTAGGCAAAAAGTAAGTCCGTTCACACCGCGACACCACGGAAAGTTGACCCAACATTGGTGGTCAGAGAAGGTTCAAACTCAGTCATCATGGTAAGGTGACCCAGCGATGGAGGGTTCAAAGACAAACAGACCAAACTACAACTTAAACTACAGACCAGTATCGCTAACATGCTGAAACTACACATTATCAACTTGAAACCTTTAATTTTAAACAGAATGGGCACATATATGTAAAATCCTGCCACACTTAACTGAATTCAATAGATGACAAAGTTCAGACTTGTGAAGTTGTTTGTTTCACGACCTTCAAAATGGCTTTGACTAAATGTCGTATAGCAAATATTCGTGTTTAAATAAGATTCACATCCTCGAGTGAAGAGGTCCTCTTTGTATGGTTACATGCATCACGTCCTGGATAGATAACCCTTCAACTACAAGCGTATCTTCCTGGATTACAAGTACCCTTAACGTATCTTACTGGATTACAAGTACCCTTAACGTATCTTACTGGATTACAAGTACCCTTAACGTATCTTATTGGATTACAAGTACCCTTACCGTATCTTGCTGGATTACAAGTACCCTTAACGTATCTTCCTGGATTACAAGCACCCTTAACGTATCTTCCTGGATTACAAGCACCCTTAACGTATCTTCCTGGATTACAAACACCCTTAACGAGCTGCAATGAATCCTCCCTTATGGTAAAAACCTTGAAACTCCCTGGGACCTTCTTGAAGGGTTACCTGCAGCCTATATACCTCTTAGAGGGGGGAAAAAGAACACAAATACATTCACTTAGGACATCTTTACTGAAGACGTTACTGGTCTGGGACCTTCAAATGTATTTGACGTGATTAAGATGTCCTTTTTCCTCTCACTTTTCGGCATTTACTGCCTCTAACATTGTCTCTTATTTTGTTAGTTATAATTATTTACACCTTGTTTTATAAATTATTTACCTATGTCATCAATTATTTACCTATATCATTGTTTACCTTTTATCATCAGTTATTTACTTCTTATTTCGTCAATTATTTATCCATTATTTCTTCAATTATTTACCTATTATTTCATCAATTATATATCCATTATTTCATCAAATATTTACCAATTATTTCATCAATTATTTATGTTTAATAAATTATAAATCTTTTCATTTCATCAATTATTTACGTCTTATATCTAACGTTGTTGTTAGAAGTACACATTGTCATTAAATCAATGCAGCAACTAACTTCACGCCTCTTTCACTTCCTTCCCGTTTCTTTCACTTCCTTCCCTCTTCATTCAATACCTTCTACCTTCCTTCACTTGCTTCTAAGTCGTTTCAATAGCTTGCTGCGCCATTTCCAAAACTTTTGCACTTTCAAGGCCTTTTATAATCAGGCGATTTTCATCAAATTCGCCTAATTGGCTCTGTCGAGTCTCCTCCTTCCCTGAGAGAGTCCTTCAACAGGCGATTCAACTCTCGTTCCCTGTCTGCCAATTTTTACAGGATTTTTCTCCTTACACCGTCTTCCCGGAGCTATTTTACAGAGGTACACAGCAACCCAATGTTACGATTTTGCACAGAAACCTAATTTTACCGAGGTTCACAGAAAGCAAATTTCACCTATTTTTTTCTACATATTCGTCTGGCAAAGAAATAGACAATAATACTGCCAGAGTGCAAAATGTTTATCAGCATTTCCTACTGTTCCAAGGAAATAAGTGCATTTATTGTTCTTGTTGTTCTTAGTAGTAGTATTAGTAATAGTAGTAGTATTAGTAATAGTAGTAGTATTAGTAATAGTAGTAGTAATAGCAATATCAGTAGTAATAGTGCCAAGTGTAGTAATAAAAGTAACTGTAGTAGAATAGTAATAATGACAATAGTAATAGTGGTAAATGAAGTAATAGTATCAATAGTAATAAAAGTAGCAGTAATTGTACTAGTAGTAATAGTAACAGTAGTAGTAGTAGTAGTAGTAATGGCAGTAATAGTGGTAATAGTAATAACAGTAGTAATAATAATAGTATAAAAGTAGCTTCCCACTTTATTAGTAGTATCAGTGGTAGTAGTAGTAGTAGTAGTAGTAGTAGTAGTAGTAGTAGTAGCAGCAGCAGCAGCAGCAGCAGCAGCAGCAGTAATAGTAGCAGCAGCAGCAGTAGTAGCAGCAGCAACAGTAATAGTAGCAGCAGCAGTAGTAGTAGTAGCAGCAGAAGTAGTAGTAGCAGCAGCAGCAGCAGTAGTAGCAACAGTATAGTAGTAGTAGTAGTAGTAGTAGTAGTAGTAGTAGTAGCAGCAGCAGCAGCAGCAGCAGCAGTAATAGCAGCAGCAGTAGTAGCAGCAGCAGCAGTAGTAGCAACAGTAGTAGTAGTAGTAGTAGTAGTAGTAGTAGCAGCAGCAGCAGTAGTAGTAGTAGCAGCAGCAGTAGTAGCAGCAGCAGCAGTAGTAGTAGCAGCAGCAGTAGTAGTAGCAGCAGCAGTAGTAGTAGTAGCAGCAGCAGTAGTAGTAGCAGCAGCAGCAGTAGTAGCAGCAGTAGTAGTAGTAGTAGTAGCAGCAGCAGTAGTAGCAGCAGCAGCAGCAGCAGTAGCAGCAGCAGCAGCAGCAGCAGCAGCAGCAGCAGTAGTAGTATTTGTAGTAGCAGTAGTAGTAGTAGTAGTAGTAGTAGTAGTAGTAGTAGCAGCAGCAGCAGCAGCAGTAGTAGTAGTAGTAGTAGTAGTAGTAGTAGCAGCAGCAGCAGCAGCAGCAGCAGCAGCAGCAGTAGCAGCAGCAGCAGCAGCAGCAGTAGTAGTAGTAGTAGTAGCCTGTGGAGAAATTTTCTCCAGGACCTTGGGGGGTATCAGCCCCCTTCAGACATTTTTCTTTGCCCAATTATTTTTCAGCCCCTTTCAGCCCTGAGGGGCCCAGCCCTCTCAGAAGGGGCAAGCATCTTGTTTACTGCTACAGCGAGTAATTGATCCCAGATGCAGTACTTGAGTATGCGACGTGGTCAAGCGACCGCGCTCCTTGCAGTCCAGTGTTGCAGAGTGTATTTTAATAAGAGACAGTACATCTCTTACCTTAGCAGGACAATTAAGGAAAATCCTGCTCCCACTTTATTACCATAGTAAAGATAGTGGACATTGTTGTCTATGCTTAAGACAGCAAGAATCAAACATTCTGCTTTGCTTCATCGAGGAAGTGGCAAGGAAGCAAAAGTACTAGGTCAGCTTTTCCTTTGTGCAAGGGGCAGTAACGGCGTGGGGTGCTGTGGCGTCTTCAGATTACTTTTGACTCTACTGAGAGTGACACTGACGCCAGGATAACCAACAAAGAACGATCTGTGCGTTAGTGTGAACAAAGTGTCTCATAAAACACAATAAACACTTAAGAGAAGTGTGATCAGCTTCTTTAGTGATAAGATTGTGAACAATAAAGACAAATCTTGTGGAACATAGTGTACCAGTGTGCGTATTCCTAGACTATGGAAGACGTGGACATCCAAGGACACTTCAGCTTCTATCAAGTCACCAATATCTGTCGAAGGTGTGAAGAACACCATAGCTCACGCTACAAGAGCAAGGTAGGTTACGAATTTCTTGTAGTACGGGGGACTGCGCAGTTCTTGAGTCGCAAGGAGTTTGTAATCAACCTATAGTCGGCAGTAAGGTGCGGACTTTTGAGTCCAAACAAGTATGTAATTTGTCAGAAATCAGTGAATGAAATATGCTGACATAACACCCCCTAGGGGTAATTTATAATCTTACAAATTATAACTCTTTACAGCCCGTTGAGAGATGACTTCGACAGCTTCTCAAGACCTCGTCTGCAGGGGCGGCTGTGCAGGCGATGAGCTGTCTTTCTAAGTTAAGTTTCCCTATATTTAAACTTAGCTGGTAATGCCATTTCTCAACATATTGGTCGTGCTCGAACCGGATAAAGGCCACACTGTGGTCCAAATATGTTGTACTACAGTGTACAAATAACCTACGAGCCAAGGTCCTTCGAAAAAAGCTGTAAAACTAGTGTTTTACAATATAAATCAGTATAAATGAGTCCCTCCAGACTCAATCACAGAGAATGGGCAGCCAAAAGAAAACGGGCGCTCACCCAGCGTTCACCCAAAGAAAACGGGAGCTGGGTGACTCACCCAACAAGAAAACGGGGGATGGCACCCTGCATCCACTGCTCCAAGCTCGAAAATCGCTGACTAAGACAACAACCCAACTGATGTTCGGTTTGTCTGAGTGTATATACACATAGTGTTTATAATGTTTATAGACAGAAATTAAGAGACAAGATTGTGTTAAAGTTTGTTTCTTATAGATATACCTGTTATATTAAAGGAACTTATATATAAAGTGTAAGCTTTCAAATATATATTAACAGTGACATTTATATATGTGTAAGTAATATTCACGTGTGATTTACAGTTATACAGTGACATTTATAGTGTATAGTGAATGAAGTGTATAACATCGTTATTTACGATTAATCATCGTGGTCAGGCTGACACAGCAAACTCAAGCCATAAACACCAGCCATATGTACTCTGTACCCTTCATGGTCATTGACCCTGAGGTTAAGCTTAGTGGGTCAGTAGTGTCTGACTCGATTATTGCTGACTTAAGCATAACAAAAACTCAGCTGTTTATAGCAGTACAGTGTTTTTTAAACACTCTAAGTGTGGTGCTAGAATTTTCAGTATACCATTAAAATGGCTTGTTTGAAAACTCAGTTTCAGTCTTTACAGACTAAGATTACACAATTAGAAAATCTAATTTCAGTCTGTATAGGATTAACTCAAGATACAAACATAGATTTTGATGATCTTGAGGTCAAATTTGAATTACTTACACAACGTCTGGAAATAATTAATTCAGACTATACACATTATGAAAAGGAATTTCTTGAATCAGATCCATCTGAGGATGAAATTAAAAATGTTTTGGATACTTTTAGTAATCAACAATTAAGGTGGACAGGAGTACAGGCTATCTGCCGCAAAACTCTGTCACAGAGACCTACTGTAACTAGTGGTCAAACACCTGTTACACCTGTAACAACAACAAGTGTCCCATTACCAAGCTTACCTACATTGTCATTACCTATTTTCCAAGGTCATAATTATGAAGAATTCATTAGTGGTTTTCAATCCATAGTAAATTCACGAACTGACATAGATGAGATTGCTAAGTTCAATTATCTTAAATGTCTTGTGAAGGGAGAACCCTATGAACTGATTAAGTCATTTCCGGTGGTTAAAGGTAATTATCAAATAGCCTTACGTGTCTTAGCAGACAATTACTTTGATGCTGACAAGGCCAGAGTTAGACATGCAGTCTTAATATCAAGCTTGAAGCCACCCAAACATTGTTTTTCAGACTTACAGGCATTTAGAATCACATTAGACAATAGTCTCAGATCTCTAGGTGCTAAATATGACCTAAGGCAATGTGATTGGTTTATCAGTGGTATTGTACAAGATAAGTTGTCACCACAAACTATTGAACGATTAAATATTATGTTCAATAAACGCTATTTCACTTGTGAAGAAATTAGCAATGGTTTACAAACAATAGTTTCATGCATGCAAGCAACGAGACAAGATGAAAAATCCACAAATCCAGTGGATAATAAACCTTCAACTCAGTATAAAAAGAGTATACCTACTCCCACTAAACCACAGAATGGGAAATCCCATATAGGCATTTATCAAGCTGTGAATACAACAGACAGTAAACAAACTGTCACACATAAACGTACTCCAAAATGTGTACTTTGTGATGGAACACATTGGGCACAGTATTGTATTCAATACACATCAATGGAGGCACGTAAACAACGTGTTCATCAGCTGAAAAGGTGCATCAAGTGTTTAGGTGAACACAAGGGAGGAAAATGCTCACTGAAGAAGTGTTTTAAATGCAAGGGTATGCATCATACAGCATTATGCCCAAATACTTTTGCTGAACAGCAGAAGACTTCCACAGAATCAGGAAGTCAACAAGCAACAGCATTAAATGTGAGAGATAAGTTTAAAGCAACTGCTCTCCCGATAGCTCGAGTTGAGTTATCTAATAAATTACACAAAACCAATGTGCTAACACTATTTGATCAAGGCTCACAAAGGTCCTTCATAAGAAGAACAGTGTTGCAGAAACTGAATAAACAACCCTATGCCAAAGTACAGTTAGATATAGCTGGTTTTTTCCACAATTCTGGTAAACAGACATATGACCTAGCCAGAATCACTGTTGGTCTAGGAAACAGGAAAAAGACAGTAGAAGCTGTGGTAGTAGATGATTTGCCTAAGTCTGTGCAGATCCAGGGATTAAAAGAAACAGTTGCAGCACTGAAAGCAGCTAAGGTCAAGTTAGCCTGTCCTGACATACAGACGGACACTATTAGTCCAATTGATTTAATCATTGGAAGTGATTATTATCACTGTTTTGTGCAAAATATAGTAAGTAAACATGATGTTCACTTGCTGAAAACAGCAGGAGGCCACATGATATGTGGTCCCATTCCCTCTCAAAGTGGGAAAGAAGCTGATATTGATTCAGTGGAAAATGTACTAGTTACGAGAATAACCGCTGATCATGTACCACAGCAAAAATTATCATTACTGGAAGAAATGAATGAACCAGTTGATAAGTTGTGGGATTTAGATGCGATAGGTATTGATGTAAATAAACCAAGCCCACAAGAGTCTCAGACTTATAACCAATATTTGGACACTGTCAAATATAAAGATGGACAGTATTGGGTTAGGTTACCATGGAAATTAAATCCACCACATCTGCCTAGCAATTATCGCATGGCTTTCGGACAAATGAAAGCACAAATACATGAGCTCAGGAAGAATCCAGAGCTACTGACTGTCTATGATAATATCATACAAGAACAGTTGGACAATAAATTCATTGAGGAAATAGTCGAAGATAAGTTGAAGACAGAAGCTCATTATCTCCCGCACCATGGAGTCAGAAAAGATTCTGAAACCACTCCACTACGTGTTGTATATAATTGCAGCGCACGTGCAAATAAAGATGTAGCAAGTCTTAATGACTGTCTGATGACCGGACCCTCACTAACTGAGAAGCTTGGAGACGTGCTTATGAAATTTCGCACAAACCCATATGCCTACACGGCTGATATTTCCAAAGCTTTCTTAAGAGTAGGACTACAAGAAATAGATAGAGATTATACTCGATTCTTGTGGCCTGAAAATCCACATGATCCTCAAAGTCCTGTGAAAACTTATCGTTTCAAATCAGTATTATTTGGTGCAACATCCTCTCCATTCTTACTAGAAGCTACTCTAAATACACATTTGAAGAAATCTGAAAGTCCCTTCAAAGAAATCTTAAAGAAAAGTTTCTATGTGGACAATCTTCAAGGTACTGTGAATAAAGAGGAGGATTTGAAATCCTTATACAGAGAAGCTAACAAGGAGATGAAAGAAGCAAATATGCCTCTAAGGATGTGGAATACAAATTCAAAGCAATTAAGGGAACTTATCAAAGAAGATTTCCCTGAAGCTGAAATTCCTGATTGCAACAATATGCTGGGACTTAATTGGAACACACAGGAAGATACTTTGAGTCTCAAAAAGATAAACAATAAATCATGCAGTACACTCACTAAACGTAGTTTACTGTCAGAGGTATCACAATGTTTTGATCCTCTAGGACTCGTCTCACCAATTACCATAAAGGGTAAAATGCTTATGCAAGATGCATGGAAGCTCAAAATTGGATGGGATGAGAACTTGCCTCTAGAAATGAGTCAAGCATGGGATGAAATATCCAGGGAGTTTAAACAACTTCATCAAATTAAATTTCCCAGACAAATAGGTCAAGAGGGAAACAAGTACACATTACATGTGTTCTGTGATGCGTCAACCAGAGGTTATGGCGCTGTAGCTTACATGAGTAATGCTGAAGGAAGTACACTAATTACTTCAAAGGCCAGGGTAGCACCCTTGAAGGTCAGAACAGTACCACAATTGGAACTGACAGCACTCTATGTAGGTACAAAATTAGCTGTCTATCTCAACAAAGTACTTGATCATCTCACTATTGAAAAAACCGTGATCTGGAGTGATAATGAAGCAGTTCTCCAGTGGTTAAGAAATAATAAGAGTAAGCTGGTCTATGTACAGAACAGAGTAGCAGAAATAAAAGAGATGCAGAGAGATTATCTCTTTCTCCACGTCTCTACCCAAGAGAATCCAGCTGACATGTTGTCACGTGGTGTCCCACTCAAGAAATTTGTGGATAATAAATTATGGCTCCACGGACCGAACTGGCTCTCTAATGAAAATAACTGGCCTCAGCAAAAAGCTCACATTATGCCAGAAGAAACAGTCTGCTTGAACACAGCAGAAATAAGTTGTGTAAATACTGCAGACACAACAGAAATAGTCATTGATGGATCTAAATACTCATCTTTGGGTAAACTCTTAAGAGTTACAGCTCTTGTCTTTAAATTCATTAAAGGAATAAAACCTGATTATGAATGTCTTGAACCCATTAAATACTGGGTGAAACTAATACAGAAAGATGTTTTCTCTACAGAATATAAATTTCTAGAAACACAAGATAAATCCCCAAAGAAACCTGTTCATGATTAATTCTTTAGGACTTTATCTCGACTCAGAAAAGATTATAAGATGTCGAGGAAGAATTCATAATTCTTCACTACCTAAAGAAGCCATACATCCAATATTGATCCCCAAGAATCATTGGCTAACAAAACTGATTGTGCAAAACGCCCACAGTAACGTGTTACATGGTGGGGTAGCTGACACACTTTGTCATATACGACAATCCTACTGGATACCTCAAGGTCGACAAAGTGTGAAAAAACAAATAAAGGACTGTATTACTTGTCGTCACTACGATATGCGAGTATGTCAGTATCCAGGTCCACCTCCATATCCCTCTGAAAGAGTTTGTCATATCACTCCATTTGAGGTGACAGGTGTAGATTACACTGGACCAATAATTTTAACCAAAACAGTTGACAAAGTTCCCATCAAGGTGTACATCTGTTTGTTCACTTGTGCTACAACTAGAGCAGTACATCTAGAAGTAGCCACTGACATGTCTGCTGAAACCTTTATCAAATTATTCAGAAGGTTTGCAGCCAGAAGGGCATGTCCCAGACTGATGATTTCAGATAATGCAACGAACTTTGTTGCTGGTGCTGCTTATATAAGCAAGATCTTTGATCAACCAGAAGTACAACAGATGCTGAATCAACGCAGTTGTCGTTGGAGATACATTCCTCCTAAATCTCCATGGCACGGCGGATTTTATGAAAGAATGATCGGCATTGTAAAACGTTGTTTAAGGAAGACTCTTCATCGTCAGAGAATAGACTTAGAAGAATTCCGTACAGTTGTGACTGAAATAGAAAATAGAGTCAACAACAGACCTCTAACTTATGTTACCGATGATCTGGACAATTTAGAAGTGTTAAGTCCATCTCATTTACTCCATGGCAGAAGGCTCGAACCTGTTCCTCCCATGAATGATAAAGAAATCATAGAGGATCCTACTTATTTCGAACCTGAGCAACTCAGACGTAAATTCAAACACCTTAATAAAGTGATTGAACGTTGGGAGAAAATTTGGCGAGAAGACTATCTCACCTCATTGAGAGAACACTTCTATGGAGCTGGTGTTCCTGAAAATCATAAGTCCTTAAGACCTGGTGACATAGTGATTATTGACAATGATGGTCCGAGGTCCCAATGGCCACTTGGAAAAATTGTGACCATATATCCTGATGCAAATGGAATCATCAGGACAGTTGATGTTTTGAGCAAAGGTGTAGTGAATAAGCGGACAATAAATAAACTAGTGCCGTTAGAATTACACAGTGTTGAAAACAAAATTAGTGATTCTCCAGAAACCACACAGACTAAAGCTGTTCAGAAAAGACAAGCAGCAGTGGTGGCGAGTGAGAAAATCAAATTAATGTTAAGTGATGAATAGTTCACCTGCAGCGAACCTCTGCCGCCCCCCAGTGTGGAGAAATTTTCTCCAGGAGGGGGTATCAGCCCCCTTCAGCCCCTTTCAGCCCCTTTCAGCCCTGAGGGGCCCAGCCCTCTCAGAAGGGGCAAGCATCTTGTTTACTGCTACAGCGAGTAATTGATCCCAGATGCAGTACCAGTATGACATGAGCGACCAACACTCCTTGCAGTCCAGTGTTGCAAAGTGTATTTTAATAAAAGACAGTCCATCTCTTACCTTAGCAGGACAATTAAGGAAAATCCTGCTCCCACTTTATTACCATGGTAAAGATAGTGGACATTGTTGTCTATGCTTAAGACAGCAAGAATCAAACATTCTGCTTTGCTTCATGGAGGAAGTTTGGCAAGGAAGCAAAAGTACTAGGTCAGCTTTTCCTTTGTGCTAGGGGTAGTAACGGGGTGGGGTGCTGTGGCGTCTTCAGATTACTTTTGACTCTACTGAGAGTGACACTGACGCCAGGATAACCAACAAAGAACGATCTGTGCGTTAGTGTGAACAAATTGTCTCATAAAACACAATAAACACTTAAGAGAAGTGTGATCAGCTTCTTTAGTGATAAGATTGTGAACAATAAAGACAAATCTTGTGGAACATAGTGTACCAGTGTGCGTATTCCTAGACTATGGAAGACGTGGACATCCAAGGACACTTCAGCTTCTATCAAGTCACCGATATCTGTCGAAGGTGTGAAGAACACCATAGCTCACGCTACAAGAGCAAGGTAGGTTACGAATTTCTTGTAGTACGGGGGACTGCGCAGTTCTTGAGTTGCAAGGAGTTTGTAATCAACCTATAGTCGGCAGTAAGGTGCGGACTTTTGAGTCCAAACAAGTATGTAATTTGTCAGCAATCAGTGAATGAAATATGCTGACATAACACCCCCTAGGGGTAATTTATAATCTTACAAATTATAACTCATTTACAGCCCGTTGAGAGATGACTTCGACAGCTTCTCAAGACCTCGTCTGCAGGGGCGGCTGTGCAGGCGATGAGCTGTCTTTCGCCAATTATCCAAACACTGTAGTGGGGTTCACAAGTCTACCCACACTGGCATATTTTTCACTATTACATTTTGTCACTCAGTCACGTCTTTCTAAGTTAAGTTTGTGAAACACACTGTACAAACTCCGGCACTCCGGGAGCCAGTAACGGGTCACCTTCTGTCAAAGACCTATATCAGGACTTTATTCCTGGAGAATATTTAAAAGTGTACACTCATTATTCCACAGTGCTCACACTAAATCAACGGCACCAAATATACTCAGCAACAACTCACGACACAACTGCGTGCACTACAACTGCCTTCCTCTTACTCATGCCTGGGCAGAGCTCTCACTGACACACACACACTATTACTTCTCCTTCCTACTAAAAGATTAAAAACTATTAAACACATGGTCTGAAAAGGGATCGTTGACCTATACTTATTAATGAAAATATGACCTCGCCTTCCTCCAGTCTCTTTTCATGATAAAACTATCTGAAGTCAGCAACTCAAGCAAATTTAATTAATGGTGATAATCTGCCTCCCTCACAGTCAGAGGTCTACCCAAACTTTCTTATTTGAGGAGAGTAACTTGGAAAGTATTTTCGGTACGTGATTGATCTACTTCCTTAATTAACATTTAATGAGACAAGTTCATTTAAATCATTATATTGTTACTTATGGGGAAGCGCTAAAATTGAAAGGGTCTAAATAGACCTGGGAAATG
>NC_091364.1:13609401-13631901 GCF_038502225.1 Cherax quadricarinatus | reverse complement strand
ACCTTAACAGGTGAGAGACAATTTTCAAATTCAATAATCCATGTGAAGAGTCATAGTCATTAGCTCAAGTTTGAACCATTTAATATATAGTCTCTAAATCTAACCTATTTTGTCCCTTTGCTGAAAGTATAAAGTCATTGGCACATAGTATGTAATGTACTTAGTCTAGAAATTCAGTTTAATGGCTGTTAGGGAAGGGTTAGTTAGAACTCGTTTAAAATGAAGTCTTTCTTTAAATTTCCTTTATTACGTTTAAAGATATATTTTTTTCATTTATGTTAATGTAAAAAATAATAATTTTGCACCAAAAGAACCCTAGAAAACTTTCCTAACCTTATTATAACAAGATGAATTTAATTTAGCCTAATCCAGCTAAATATGTTTTAGATAAGTTTACAATAATTTAATAATAAACAATAATTTAATTTATGATACTCTTCTGATAAATGATGTTTAAACAGAATATAACTGGATCATTATTTGACGGCCAATTGTTCAAATGTCCGTGGAAAAGGAGTTTAATGCTGTCCAACAAACAACTTTAGGAACTTTAGTCATATATATACTTAGTGACAATCTATATTTTTGTTATTTGTGAAAGAAGGAGAAAAAAAGGGTGACTTATTTATAAAAAAAATTGGTCTAAAATTTATTCTCTGTATCTAAAGCTTATCAATTTGAATACAATCAGTAACGTCTATGAAAGTTTTCATAAATCTTTTTCGGCCTTCCTTCATGCCTGGACGTTTTGGTCCAGCTATTTACGAGATGATTTGCTTTCTCAATATTACCTCACTTTTCCCAGCATTCAATGTATCATATATGATGAATAACTTATAATTAATAATCTTCTACATGATCACTTTCCAAGATTCACAACTGTCAATCTTGATATTTCCAATAATCAAGAAGATAAATACAAAAGGAAAAATACTTATACTTATCCCACATCACAGATGTTACATCATTAACTGTTTAGATCAATAGAATAATTTTCACGAGTCTACTGGAACACACACAAATTTAGTGATGATTTAGTTGCCATTATTGAGAACTTGCTCACAGATCAAGGGAATCGAGAACGAGAACGTGAATTTTCCATCGTAAACGTAAACATTATGGTGAATACTGTAAATTATCCACAACTACGGAACCTAACAAGTGAAGCTACGAGGATTGGTGAAGCATATCGTGGTTGTAGAACCCCTGAGTTGTACAAGAATGGTATACAATACCGACAAGGATGAAATTAAGACACATGTGCAACATCTGGGTATCTTTATTGTAGACGTTTCGCCATCCAGTGGCGAAACGTCTACAATAAAGATACCCAGATGTTGCACATTTGTCTTAATTTCAACCCCCAGAGTTCTTACTCAGAACCTTCTAAGCTGCACTAACAAATGCTAAGAGAAAACTATATCAGGAACTGTGAAAAAAATTGTTAATTGGAAAGGTATAACTGAAATAACCACCTGGGTTAAAAGTTTAAAAAACATAGCAATATTTTCAACATTTTATTGGTTTAAAATTAACTTGGCAATAAGCCAAGAGATCTCCTCTATGTCCGACACTGTCTAACATGTTCTTGTGTTTCTCCACGTTCCCTGGTAGTCCTAGTGTTTCTCCAGTTTCGTAGTAGCCCTAGTGTTTCTCCAGTTTCCTAGCAGTCCTAGTGTTTCTCCACGTTTCCTAGTCCTAGTGTTTCTCCACGTTTCCTAGTAGTCCTAGTGTTTCTCCACGTTTCCTAGTAGTCCTAGTGTTTCTCCACGTTTCCTAGTAGTCCTAGTGTTTCTCCAGTTTCCTAGTAGTCCTAGTGTTTCTCCAGTTTCCTAGTAGTCCTAGTGTTTCTCCAGTTTCCTAGTAGTCCTAGTGTTTCTCCAGTTTCCTAGTAGCCCTAGTGTTTCTCCAGTTTCCTAGTAGCCCTAGTGTTTCTCCAGTTTCCTAGTAGTCCTAGTGTTTCTCCACGTTCCTTAGTGGTCCTAGTGTTTCTCCACGTCCCTTAGTAGTCCTAGTGTTTCTCTACGTCCCTTAATAGTCCTAGTGTTTCTCCACGTTCCTTAGTGGTCCTAGTGTTTCTCCACGTCCCTTAGTAGTCCTAGTGTTTCTCCACGTTCCTTAGTAGTCCTAGTGTTTCTCCACGTTCCTTAGTAGTCCTAGTGTTTCTCCACGTTCCTTAGTAGTCCTAGTGTTTCTCCACGTTCCTTAGTAGTCCTAGTGTTTCTCCACGTCCCTTAATATTCCTAGTGTTTCTCCACGTCCCTTAGTGGTCCTAGTGTTTGCACACGTTCAGTAGTGTTCCCTGATGTTCTCCGACGTTCCCTAGCGTTCCCCAGCGCCTGCACTAGGACCCTCTACCCTTCCCCCCACGTTCCAATTCGGGAGGGCTCTGAGTGCGGGCCCAGTGCTTGTCTGGTGGTCACATAAATTCTACCAATGCTATGTAAATTTCCCCGCACCACCAGCCTCTCCTCCCCGCCCCTCCCTGCCCTCTCATTTCCCCATGAATAATTTTCACCTTCCTTCATTTCTACATTTCCCAGCCGCTTTATTCATGTTTCTGGTAAGGCGAGCGGTTTTATTTCCCCTCGTTGCTTTTATTGAGTTGTATTATTGTATTTGAATTATAGTTGTCCTGTCATTACTCTCTCCTCAACCTTTCGTTAATCTGATGTCTTCTATGGCTGATATTTTCTATGTAAATCCTGTTGCTTACAATGGGAAAATAAACTAAGAGCAATTTTGGGGAAACAAATGGCATACTGTCAACAATAGTGAAGGAAAAACACTAAACTTTTGTTTATGAACGTTTCCTTCTGTCAGGATATTTATCATATAGGGAGTCAAACTTTGACATCAGTTGACTGTTGGATAGATAAGTATTTATATGGTGTACTCTGGTGGGTACTTGACGTTGTAATTATGTGCTGACCCAGAAGTTGGACTGAAGCGACGTTTCGCCTGCAAGAAGTTTTATCAAGTACAGTACTTGTAGTGCCACATTAAGAAAAGGTCTGTGTGTGCTATTTATATTTACGAAAGGTATGTTTGTGGCTATATACGTTAAGGAAAAGGTCTGTATATGCTGTATATGTTTAAGAAAAGGTCTGTGTGCGCTATATATATATATATTTAAGAAAATGACTTTATATGTATATGTTTAAGAAAGCTCTGTGTGTGCTGTACCTTTAAGAAAAGATTTACGTCTCTTAGACGTACCTCCATACAACAAGACGTACCAGACGTACATTTAATATACAGTCACAAAGTACTGGTGTATGTATCAAGGCTTTTGCAAGTTTTAACATCCTTTCTACATCCTCCAGTGCTTCTTCAGTTTTATGCTTTACGTTTTAGGATAAGTTTTCACGTAAATTAGGGCTTGCAGATTCCCACTGGTCAGTTTGTATAGGCCATTCCTGGTTTTGGTTGCCGTGAGATACTCTGACAATGTCTCACCTGATAGGCTTCAAACTTTGGACACTGGTGTATCTAACTTGATACACCCGAATTGTTATTGGAATGTGTGTCACTCTGCCAGTTTTAATTTTAATATAATTTGGTATTTTCCCTTAAAATAGGCCAATTATGACCTATGAACGGGACCGCGGGGGCGTTGACCCCCGAAACACCCTGCACCCACAAAGTTCAGAATCAGTTTCAAATTCAGTAGCTGATGCATCTCTGGATAAGATGGTATCATGTAAATTTCGGATGTGCATATGTAACTTTGTCAATATACTAACTCTAGTTAATGAAAGTTGAATTTGCCGGATTCCGAGCAATAACTGGGAAAAGCCTGTTCAGAATGGCTTCAAACTTTGAATAATGGCGGGTTCTGCTCAAAGCAACATTTGCATCTGCCAGGTTTATTAACCACATTGTTTTCCGTGCAATAACTGTAGAAAAGAAGTCTTGTGTAAACAAAGTGTTTTAGCTTACGTAGAGGAAGATTTCGATTGATTTTGTGAAGTATGGTTACTTGTTTGATAAATTTTCTTGAAGGAGTTGTGAAATAAATAAATAACAAAATAAATATTGGTTATCATGTGATAATTTATGATTGTCTCATTCGACTCTCTTGTTCAACACTGATGTGACTCAGAGCAAGGTTCGTAGTTTAGTTCAACATTGACGTGACTCAGAGGAAGGTTCATGGTCTTGTTCAACACTGACGTGACTCAGAGGAAGGTTCATAGTCTTGTTCAACACTGACATGACTCAGAGGAAGGTTCATAGTCTTGTTCAACACTGACATGACTCAGAGGAAGGTTCATAGTCTTGTTCAACACTGACATGACTCAGAGGAAGGTTCATAGTCTTGTTCAACACTGACATGACTCAGAGGAAGGTTTTCTACTGTCCCCTGAGTTACATTCGCCTGTATTCGACTGAAGAAACCAGCTGCGAGGGCGAAACATGCGTCTTTTTCATGCGTCTTATTCATCAACTTTCGAACGGCTTCAAACTAAAAGCAATGGTTTATATTGCTCAGAGAAAAGTTTATATTGTTTGCCTCGAGTAAGCCATAGTGTGGAAATTTTATTAAATAAATTATGAGATCAGTTTTCATGCAATAAGGAAGACCTTACTCAGTTGAATGTTCGGTTTGGTTTCGATCTGTGTTGGTACCTGTTTACTTGATGTAAGTTACAGTGGTATACATGAATGGTATACAATACCCACAAGATGAAGAATTAGACACGTATGCAACATCCAGATGTTGCACATGTGTCTAATTCTTCATAAGTGTCCATGTGATGGCTATTGAATGATTCTTCTGGTAGGCTTCAAATCATCAGTTCTTCCGTTTAATTGCCTTAGGGTAAAGGAGGCTCGGGTTGTTGACACACGGGAAAAACATTTTCTTGGAGCCTAGTTTATTACTCAGAATGTAGGCAGGCGGCTGTGTTGCTAGCAGCATCCTCGTCTCCAGGCATCTCTGAGGGAATCTGAAAAAAAAAACCTGGTACTGGTGGGGTTTAAACTCGCGGCAAGCCTCGACGCTATCAGTGACTGATTTCAAATCAGGCGATTGCTAATATTTATGTTATTGTTTTCAACCATTAATCAGTCCTTCGAGCGCTTGTTTCATTTCATTCATATTTTCTATCTTTTCCTCTTCCTTCTTCCTTCCTTCTATTCTTAATCCTTCCTTCTTCTGTTCGTCCTTTGTTCCTTCCCCTTTCTAACTTTTCTACCATCTCTTCGTTCTCCTCCATCTGTCTCTCATTTTCCTTCTACTTAACGTACTTTCTCCCCATATCTCTCCCTCGCCAGTTATTCTATTCTAATCAGCCTCTCTTATCTCGCTAGTTATAATTATTTTCTTACTCCCATCGCTCCCGGTCTCTTTCCTCAATCCTTGCCACTCTCTAGCCCAACTCTCTATCTCTCTCTTCCCGACTCCCTGCCTCTATCTCTCGCATCTTCACCCTAGTCCCCCTTCCCCCTCCCCCCTTCCTTTCCCAGGAGGTTGGCGGTGTGAAAAATGTTCTAATTATGCGGGGGGCAGATCCATGGCAGACCACTGGAAGATAATTACCTCAAGGAGGAGAGCATGAGACCAGTGGGCTCAGCCCTTGGTGTGGCCACCACACCTCAGCTTCTCCAGGCTCACACCGTATCATTATTTGCTCCCCACTCTCATCTTTCTTGCTGAGCCGCTGCGGTAGGGAAGGGATGGAGGATACACGCTGAGGGAAGTAAGGAGAAGGGGATTGTGTGGGGAGGAGTGATACACACTCAACACAAAACACACAAGTACGAACGAACCACAATGCACACACGAAACAACACACTACAGATACACAATACATAAGCTTACACGTAGCACAAGTACAACACACATACAACACACATAAGGATGTTAGGAACTATTCCTTCAGCCTTACATTGGTCAGGAAATGGAATAAACTGGACAGTGAAGTGGTAGAGGCAGGATCTATGCACAGCTTTAAGACGAGGTACGGAAAGGCGGTTGAAGCTAGTAGTGAATCTAGTAGCGACTGGCGAAAAGGCGGGGACAGGAGCTAAGAATTGACCCTTACAGCTACATACAGGTGAGTATATACATGAGTTCACACACACACATTAAACACACTGCATTACACTACAGACCAGTGTCACTGACGTGTATAGTATGCAAAGTCATGGAGAAGATTATCAGGAAGAGAGTGGTGGAGCACCTAGAAAGGAAAAGGAACAAGCTTATAAGCAACAACCAGCGCGGTTTCATGGAAGAGAAATCCTGTGTCACAAACCTACTGGAATTTTATGACAAGGTAACGGAAGAGGGGTGGATAGATTGCATTTTCTTGGACTACAAGAAGGCCTTCGACACAGTTCCTCACAAGAAATTAGTGCAAAAAGCTAGAGGATCACGCAAGCATAACAGGAAAGGCAATGCAATGGATCAGAGAATACCTGACAGGGAGGCAACGAGTTAATAGTACGTGACGAGGTGCCAGAGTGGGCGCTTGTGACTCTGTGTACCGTGTGCATCAGACCCTTATTGGAGTATGCAGCACGAGTTTGGAACCCACACCTGGTCAGTCATGTCAAGAAATTAGAGAAAGTGCAAAGGTTTGCAACAAGGCTAGTCCCAGAGCTAAGAGGAATGTCCTACGAAGAAAGGTTAAGGGAAATCGGTTTGACGACACTGGAGGACAGAAGAGTTAGGGGAGACTTGATAACGACATATAAAATACGGAGAGGAATTGACAAGAGACAGGTTGTTCCAGAGATGGGACACAGAAACAAGGAGTCACAATTGGAAGCTGAAGACTCAGATGAGTCAAAGGGATGTTAGGAAGTATTTCTTCAATCATAGAGTTTTCAGGAAGTGGAATAGTCTAGCAAGAGATGTAGTGGAGGCAGGCACCATACATAGCTTTAAGACGAGGTATGATAAGGCTCATGGAGCAAGGAGATAGAGGACCTAGTAGCGATCATTGAAGAAGCGGAGCCAGGAGCTAAGTCTCGACCCCTGCAATCACAATTACGTGAGTACAATTAGGTGAGTATACTCATACACAACACAACGCTTCTATACACACACAACACCGATACACACAACATTCATACAAACACAACACTCAAACACACCCAACACCTCAC
Organism: Cherax quadricarinatus; assembly: GCF_038502225.1. Lineage (NCBI taxonomy): Eukaryota > Metazoa > Arthropoda > Malacostraca > Decapoda > Parastacidae > Cherax > Cherax quadricarinatus. Next base: position 13,624,782 of record NC_091364.1, on the reverse strand, counting down.
GCACACAACAGAAACAACACAAACACACAACACTCAAAACACAACACAACAGAACACAACATAAATATTACACACTCGCGTGTTGAACATGCTACACAAATACGTCATAAACCCTAACTTGTAAAGGTCACCGCATAAGTCACCACAATGATCAGTTGCATGCAACTTCAACAATCTTAATATATTTAATTACATAAAAAAAAAACACTTCAGTCTCGTAAGTTACTTAAACCTCTCCTAACGCAAAAGTTTTCAGAATTATTGTATCTGCTTTGAACATTTTTCTTTACATTCACTGTCAATGTTAGGTCAGTTTAACGTCAGTTAACATACATTAACATCAATATGTAACATAATGCATAAAGGTTTGATTAGTAAATGAAGATAATTACTACTTAGTGTGTTTTTTTTCGTCTGAGATTCCCGCGAGGAAAATTTATTTCTGGATTTAAGAACGTTTTGATGCGCGAAGAAGAAACTGGGAACAAACGAGAAAGCTGAAGAAACATGACAGTGAAAATCGAACGCTGACGATTTAGAGACAGTGACTCCACCGACGGTGTTGTGTCACAGTGAAATACACTAATTTTTTCACACCTTGACTACAACTGATGTAAAAGAGACGGGTGTTAGAGCAAGCTTCTTCTGTGACAACGTTTCGCTCTACACAGAGCTTGACCAAAACAACTTTAAAAGTGTGACTAAATAATTTAGAAAACCGACAAGTTAATAAATGAGACACTTGTCCAACATTTAGGTATCACAAGTGTCTCATTTATCAACTTTAGAAATAAATCCATATGTACTCCTGTTAGCCCTTCTGGGGCCTAGTCCCTAGGCCTCTTGTGTCTCCATTATGCGCTTGCGCTACCCTCCACAGGATGTATATGGGACGCACAATAAACTAGCTACTTCGGAGGAAAAATCTTAAAAAAAAAAAAAAAAAAATCAACTTTAAAATCACACCTTCCCGACAAAGTTGATTTTATGACCTTGCATTCCCCAACAAACTTGATTATAATAATCAGCTTGACTTGATTAAAAGTTACACCAACAGCGGAAGCTCTCCTCATACTGTATAACAAAAATGAATTTCATTATAGAATACAATAGTATAATGTGCAAGGTTTAATAAACCTCGGTGCCTCCATGTGGAAAAAAAACAGCGAATAAAACAATTGTTTTGGTTGTTATGGTTGTTGTTGGTGTTGTGCTGGTGTTTAGTTGTTGATGTGCTAGTGTTATGGTGTTGATGGTGTTATGGTTGTTATGGTGTTGTCCTGGTATTACGGTTGTTGATGTTATTATGATTATTATGGATGATGATGTTGTCCTAGTGTTATGGTTGTTAATGATGGTGTTGCCCTGGTGTTATGGTTGTTGGTGTTGCCCTGGTGTTATGGTTGTTGGTGTTGCCCTGGTGTTATGGTTGTTGAAGATGATGTTGCCCTGGTGTTATGGTTGTTGGTGTTGCCCTGGTGTTATGGTTGTTGAAGATGATGTTGCCCTGGTGTTATGGTTGTTGATGATGGTGTTGCCCTGGTGTTATGGTTGTTGATGATGGTGTTGCCCTGGTGTTATGGTTGTTGATGATGGTGTTGCCCTGGTGTTATGGTTGTTGGTGTTGCCCTGGTGTTATGGTTGTTGGTGTTGCCCTGGTGTTATGGTTGTTGGTGTTGCCCTGGTGTTATGGTTGCTGGTGTTGCCCTGGTGTTATGGTTGTTGATGATGGTGTTGCCCTGGTGTTATGGTTGTTGATGATGGTGTTGCCCTGGTGTTATGGTTGTTGATGATGGTGTTGCACTGGTGTTATGGTTGTTGATGGTGTTGCCCTGGTGTTATGGTTGATGATGGTGTTGCCCTGGTGTTATGGTTGTTGATGATGGTGTTGCCCTGGTGTTATGGTTGTTGATGATGGTGTTGCCCTGGTGTTATGGTTGTTGATGATGGTGTTGCCCTGGTGTTATGGTTGTTGATGATGGTGTTGCCCTGGTGTTATGGTTGTTGATGATGGTGTTGCCCTGGTGTTATGGTTGTTGATGATGGTGTTGCCCTGGTGTTATGGTTGTTGACGATGGTGTTGCCCTGGTGTTGTGGTTGATGATGATGTCCTGGTGTTATGGTTGTTGGTTATGGTGTAGTCCTGGTGTTATGGTTGTTGGTGTTGTCCTGGTGTCATGGTTGTTGGTGATGTTGTCCTGGTGTTATGGTTGTTGGTGTTGCCCTGGTGTTATGGTTGTTGATGTTGTCCTGGTGTTATGGTTGTTGATGGTGTTGCCCTGGTGTTATGATTGTTGATGATGGTGTTGCCCTGGTGTTATGGTTGTTGATGATGGTGTTGCCCTGGTGTTATGGTTGTTGATGATGGTGTTGCCCTGGTGTTATGGTTGTTGATGATGGTGTTGCCCTGGTGTTATGGATGTTGATGTTGGTGTTGCCCTGGTGTTATGGTTGTTGATGATGGTGTTGCCCTGGTGTTATGGTTGTTGATGATGGTGTTGCCCTGGTGCTATGGTTGTTGATGATGGTGTTGCCCTGGTGTTATGGTTGTTGATGATGGTGTTGCCCTGGTGTGATGGTTGTTGATGATGGTGTTGCCCTGGTGTGATGGTTGTTGATGATGGTGTTGCCCTGGTGTTATGGTTGTTGATGATGGTGTTACCCTGGTGTTATGGTTGTTGATGATGGTGTTGCCCTGGTGTGATGGTTGTTGTTGATGGTGGTATTATGGATGCAGTTGACGTTGTTCTGGTGTTGTTAATGGTGGTATTATGGATGCAGTTGACGTTGTTCTGGTGTTGTTAATGGTGGTATTATGGATGCTGTTGACGTTGTTCTGGTGTTGTTAATGGTGGTATTATGGATGCTGTTGACGTTGTTCTGGTGTTGTTGATGGTATTGTCCTGTTGTTGTTTATGATGGTGTTAATGTTTTTAGTGATGTTGCTGTTTTTGTTTATGTAATTGGTTTTCATGGGTTGAAGTTGTTTTGGTTGTTCTTGCTGTTGCTTTGGTTGCTGTTATTGTTGCAAATGAATCATTAGCAAGGTAAAACTGGCAGGTCCAAGAATAGTCACTAAGAACACAGCAGTTTCTTTAGGAGTCGCTAAGAACATGATGTACACTTAAGAAATCACTAAGAAGACAGTGCTTACTTAAGAAGTAGCTAAGACGTTAATAATTACCAAAGGAGTCACTAAGAAAATACATGCATTTAAATCACGTTATTACCAACCTAATTATGGTGATTTATATCAGTGATTATTATCAAAATAATGAACACCTGAATACAAAACTGAAGCATACATAATATATAATAAAAAATAATAAGATAATACATGGATAAGATATGAAGATAATTATACTTTCGGAGAGTCGAAAGATGTTCTCAGATGATAGAGGATTCTTCAGGTCTGATTCTTCAGGTCTGATTCTTCAGGTCTGATTCTTCAGGTCTGATTCTTCAGGTCTGATTCTTCAGGTCTGATTCTTCAGGTCTGATTCTTCAGGTCTGATTCGCCAGGTCTGATTCTTATCAACTGGTCATCAAGAGTAACAGACTGAGCAACTCCTTTCAAGGCTGAGGGACTGATCACATCAAGTTAATACTACTACTATTACTACTGCTACTACTACTTCTAGTGCTACTTACTACTGTTGCTGCTACTATTACTACTACTGCTACTACTGTTGTTGTTACTACTACTTGCTACTTCTGCTGTTATTGCTACTACTACTTACTACTGCTGCTGTTACTACTACTACTACTACTTACTACAGCTGCTGCTACTACTACTACTACTACTTACTACTGCTGCTGTTACTACTACTACTTACTACTGCTGCTGTTACTACTACTACTTACTACTGCTGCTGTTACTACTACTACTTACTACTGCTGCTGTTACTACTACTACTACTTACTACTGCTGCTGTTACTCCTACTACTACTACTTACTACTGCTGCTGTTACTCCTACTACTACTACTACTTAATACTGCTACTTATTACTGCTGCTAATACTATCACTACTACTACTGCTACTATTACTATTGTTACTACTACAACCAGCTCATCTTGCACAATCACCAGTAATCGTTCTCTGTACTGGACTGATAATCATTGGTGGGCGAAACATCTTCACAGTGCTTTCCATACCATTGAAACTCGCCACTGAAACCTGACTTGGTCAGGTTTCAGTGGCAAGACTGACCTCAAAGTTATTAACACAGACCAACTTTATATAATGTTGTATTTACTCAATTATCAAACTTCAAAATGTTTATTTTTCTAATTATTAATCAGTCACATTTGTTTATTCATTTAATCATTGAATTAGCGTCTCTAATGCGTACACTGGTTTTTAAAAGAGCGTATCACAATGACGCTAAAAACTCGAGATGTAACGAGTGTCAAGAGTGGCTTAACTCTCAGAGTAACTGAGTGTCACGAGTGGCTTAACTCTCAGATGCAACGGATGTTAAGAGTGGCTTAACCCTCAGATCATTCAGAATACTGAAAACATACTGCATAGATAAAATACCAACAGTTTGATGAAACTGTGCTGTCCAGCTCAAAGCTTCATATGTTAAGAACGTAATATAACCACGAGCGCATATTTTTTTTTTCTACGAAATCGTGTTTTGTTTGCTGTCCTGCATGAGGAGCGGTCGAGGCTCGATCCTCCGTCTCCTAACAGCGATAAAAGACATAACCACGATAAAAACAATTCCAAAAGCTTGGTTGCTATACATAAAACAAATGCAACGTTTGGATGTTAAGAGCGAAACGTTGTATGTAGTCTGGTTTACACATTATATACATTCGCCTCACATGTTGAATATGTATAATAGGACCTTATACATTTGAGGGCCTTAGCCCAAGAGATATAGTAACGATGGAAACGAGGATGGATAGCACCCTCCGCATTTCTTGGTCGTGCTCTGTATTCCGGGCACGAGTGACTTGTGCAACCTATGGATGTACAAAGATGTGACCATCCAGCAAGGGTCGACACGTTGTTGCAAGGGTCCTCTGGTAAGTGAAGAACTGTATAACTCCCTATAGTGTATAAATATTCCTAGTTGGATGAATCTTATCGTAGGCAGCTGGCCCAGTGGTTTACGAGCTGGCCTGGAGTTTTGCAACTCGCATGCCGCGAGTTCAATCCCCACCAGCACCGTGGATTGTTTGAAGAACTCTAAAGCTGGACTTGCATTCTAGCAGCGTCCATTATTAAGAGAGCTTGCAACTAAATATCATTGAAATATTATGGAGTTTGGGATAGAATTAATTGATTATTCTATCGTATCTGGCAGAAAATAATATCGAGTTGAGCCTATCAAGTCATCTTGCTGCTGTTGTTGTTTATACGCTCACACTGCTGTTATTTCTCCCTCACTTTCTTTTTCTTTAATCTAACATACACACAAACACACACACACACACACACACCCCTAGGATGAGTGTGTGTGTGTGTGTGTCTGGGCCCCCTCTAGGGAGCCAGAGACTACAAACCTCACTCAAGGGCATATCTCCTGAGGCGCACATCAACCACATAACCGGTGCAGCAAACCTAAGAACAGCATTCCGACATCGTAATAACGACTCGTTCAGGACCCTGTACAGTGTACGTTAGGCCCATATTGGAGTATTCAGCACCACATCTAGCCAAGCAGGTAAGGAAGCTAGAGAAAGTGCAAAAGTTTGCAACAAGACTTGTCCTGGAGGTAAGGGGTATGTCCTACAAGGAGAGGCTAAGGGAACTCGACCTGACGACACTGGAACACAGGAGAGATGAGGGGATATGATAACGACTTATAAAATACTGAGAAGAATCAACAAGGTGGACAGACAGGAGGTTCCAGAGATGGGACACAGCAAGAAGAGGCCACAGTTGGAAGTTGAAGACTCAGATGAATCACAGGGATGTTAGGAAATATTTTTTAAGTCAGAGTTGTCATGGTGTGGAATAGTCTGGGAAGTGATGTAGTGGAGGCAGGATCCATACATAGCTTTAAGAACGGGTATGATAAAGCTCATGGAGCAGAAAGAGTGACCTAGTAGCGGCCAGTGAAGAGGGGGCCAGGAGCTGTGAATCGATCCCTGCAACCACAACTAAGTGAGTACAACTAGGTAAGCACACACACACACACACACACACACACACACACACACACACACACACACACACAGGCAAAGGACCCAGGAGAATAAGGAGAACAGTCGTAGAGCCAGAAATGAATATGCACAGATAAGAAGGGAGGCCCAAAGACAATATGAAAATGACATAGCAGCGAAAGCCAAATCTGACCCGAAACTGTTGTACAGCCACATCAGGAGGAAAACAACAGTCAAGGACCAGGTAATCAGGCTAAGGAAGGAAGGAGGAGAGACAACAGGAAATGACCGGGAAGTATGTGAAGAACTCAACAAGAGATTCAAAGAAGTGTTCACAGAGGAGACAGAAGGGACTCCAGAAAGACGGAGAGGTGGGGCACACCACCAAGTGCTGGACACAGTGCACACAACCGAGGAAGAAGTGAAGAGGCTTCTGAGTGAGCTAGATACCTCAAAGGCAATGGGGCCAGATAACATCTCCCCATGGGTATTGAGAGAGGGAGCAGAGGCGCTATGTGTACCCCTAACAACAATATTCAATACATCTATCGAAACAGGGAGATTGCCTGAGGCATGGAAGACAGCAAATGTAGTCCCAATCTTTAAAAAAGGAGACAGACATGAAGCATTAAACTACAGACCAGTGTCACTGACATGTATAGTATGCAAAATCATGGAGAAGATTATCAGGAGAAGAGTGGTGGAACACCTAGAAAGGAATGATCTCATCAACAGCAGCCAGCATGGTTTCAGGGACGGGAAATCCTGTGTCACAAACCTACTGGAGTTCTATGACATGGTGACAGCAGTAAGACAAGAGAGAGAGGGGTGGGTGGATTGCATTTTCTTGGACTGCAAGAAGGCGTTTGACACAGTTCCACACAAGAGATTGGTGCAAAAACTGGAGGACCAAGCAGGGATAACAGGGAAGGCACTACAATGGATCAGGGAATACTTGTCAGGAAGACAGCAGCGAGTCATGGTACGTGGCGAGGTGTCAGAGTGGGCACCTGTGACCAGCGGGGTCCCGCAGGGGTCAGTCCTAGGACCAGTGCTGTTTCTGGTATTTGTGAACGACATGACGGAAGGAATAGACTCTGAGGTGTCCCTGTTTGCAGATGACGTGAAGTTGATGAGAAGAATACACTCGATCGAAGACCAGGCAGAACTACAAAGGGATCTGGACAGGCTGCAGAACTGGTCCAGCAATTGGCTCCTGGAGTTCAATCCCACCAAGTGCAAAGTCATGAAGATTGGGGAAGGGCAAAGAAGGCCGCAAACGGAGTACAGTCTAGGGGGTCAGAGACTACAAACCTCACTCAAGGAAAAAGATCTTGGGGTGAGTATAACACCAGGCACATCTCCTGAAGCGCACATCAACCAAATAACTGCTGCAGCATATGGGCGCCTAGCAAACCTCAGAACAGCATTCCGACATCTTAATAAGGAATCGTTCAGGACCCTGTACACCGTATACGTTAGGCCCATATTGGAGTATGCGGCACCAGTTTGGAACCCACACCTAGCCAAGCACGTAAAGAAACTAGAGAAAGTGCAAAGGTTTGCAACAAGACTAGTCCCAGAGCTAAGAGGTATGTCCTACGAGGAGAGGTTAAGGGAAATCAACCTGACGACACTGGAGGACAGGAGAGATAGGGGGGACATGATAACGACATACAAAATACTGAGAGGAATTGACAAGGTGGACAAAAACAGGATGTTCCAGAGATTGGACACAGTAACAAGGGGACACAGTTGGAAGCTAAAGACACAGATGAATCACAGGGATGTTAGGAAGTATTTCTTCAGCCACAGAGTAGTCAGTAAGTGGAATAGTTTGGGAAGCGATGTAGTGGAGGCAGGATCCATACATAGCTTTAAGCAGAGGTACGATAAAGCTCACGGCTCAGGGAGAGTGACCTAGTAGCGATCAGTGAAGAGGCGGGGCCAGGAGCTCGGACTCGACCCCCGCAACCTCAACTAGGTGAGTACAACTAGGTGAGTACACACCTGTAAGAGAACATTACATAATAAACAGCTCCGCAATACTTGATTAAATTTATATTTTTGCTCCCGCCAATCACACCTGAGTCAATTTTTATTTTTATCGCTAATTAACTTATTAATATGTTTCATCAGGCTTTTTCATAACACAAGTATTTTGAAACTGATAATCCGTAAACATGTCAAGACTCGTCACACAGCTGTGTTGGCTGTCAGCTGCGACGTACACAGTGCTCAACAATACGTCTATAACCATTCAGTAATTATTTAGCCAGAGAAAATTCACTGCCAGGCACAGGAAATAAAATGGGTGACTGAATAATTGATTAGTGTGAAAAAAGGGAAATGAGTGGATGTGTGTTGAAGAAAGTTGAGAGTGTGTTGCAACATAATTTAATTTTTGTTACCGAAGGTTTCAGTTTTGATCTCGTCTCTCAGAGGCACCTAAGTACCCCAGTCTTTTAATAATATGCTCATTTTTCCAGTATAATCTACCATGCCCATAATTACTGTGTCTGTTTCGTAAAGTGAAGTCCAGGATCCTGTGTTGCAGAGGTCTCAGACCTCTGCAACACAACTGTCCTCAAAGATTTGTTATACCATGAATATAAGAATGATCCTAGACTTCACCATACGAAACAGACAAAGTAAATGCAATAGTAATTATGGACAAGGTAGATTATAATGGAAAAATGAACATGTTATTAGAAGACGGGAAACTTAGGTGCCTCTTTAGGATGTGCTGTTAAGTGATGTACCGTCATCATGTATACTTGTCCATGTATGCACCAGTGGTCCCTAATTTTTCTGTTCAAGAGGTACACATTACGTGGTCAGATGTGTGATGAGCGCCGCACCTTGAAGCACAAGGTGAACTAATGTGTTAACTAAAATAACCCATATATTAACATCGTTAATAATTATTACCTTCGTAAACTGATTAAACGAATAAAAACTAGTGTCTCACTTCCAGAAAATAATTCGTTTTATTTCTAAAAATATCACAGTTTCCAATAAGCTAATTAGCGTAAATGTTTAATACAATATTACCTTTCACTCACATAATATTCATAATATTATATTGTAATGAATAAATAATGAGATCCAGATTTGGAAAAACTGAATTACATTTTAAAATAAGTTGTAATCTCAATTATAACAGAGTCAATGAATATAATAGTTTAATAACGTCAATCACATATGAATTGATGTTATGAAATAAGTATAGCAAACTTTAAGCTTCGTTTTATCTTAATCTTGATGTGATATTTTTAATTTTTCACTTTCATATATGCTAGAGGAACATGAGGCATTTTGGAAATGAGGTTGGTAATATTTTTCTAACATTAAACTCTAAACATCAGTTCTATATATATTCAACATGTTGGTTTCAGGGGTAAAGAATTTAACTTAAATCCACGCTGATAATAATAACTTTTTAATAGTTATGTAGAGTTGACAGGAATGGTTAAGAAATGCTCAGGAACATGCAGAAATACCCAGGAACATTCAGAAATACTCAGGAACACGCAGATATACTCAGGAACATTCAGAAATACTCAGGAACACGCAGAAATACTCAGGAACATTCAGAAATACTCAGGAACATGCAGAAATACTCAGGAACATTCAGAAATACTCAGGAACATGCAGAAATACTCAGGAACATGCAGAAATACTCAGGAACACGCAGAAATACTCAGGAACATTCAGAAATACTCAGGAACACGCAGAAATACTCAGGAACATTCAGAAATACTCAGGAACACGCAGAAATACTCAGGAACATTCAGAAATACTCAGGAACATTCAGAAATACTCAGGAACATTCAGAAATACTCAGGAACATGCAGAAATACTCAGGAACATTCAGAAATACTCAGGAACACGCAGAAATGCTCAGGAACATTCAGAAATACTCAGGAACATTCAGAAATACTCAGGAACACGCAGAAATACTCAGGAACACGCAGAAATACTCAGGAACACGCAGAAATACTCAGGAACACGCAGAAATACTCAGGAACACGCAGAAATACTCAGGAACATTCAGAAATACTCAGGAACATTCAGAAATACTCAGGAACATGCAGAAATACTCAGGAACATTCAGAAATACTCAGGAACACGCAGAAATGCTCAGGAACATTCAGAAATACTCAGGAACATTCAGAAATACTCAGGAACACGCAGAAATACTCAGGAACACGCAGAAATACTCAGGAACATTCAGAAATACTCAGGAACATTCAGAAATACTCAGGAACACGCAGAAATACTCAGGAACACGCAGAAATACTCAGGAACACGCAGAAATACTCAGGAACATTCAGAAATACTCAGGAACACGCAGAAATACTCAGGAACACGCAGAAATACTCAGGAACATTCAGAAATACTCAGGAACACGCAGAAATACTCAGGAACACGCAGAAATACTCAGGAACATTCAGAAATACTCAGGAACACGCAGAAATACTCAGGAACACGCAGAAATACTCAGGAACACGCAGAAATACTCAGGAACACGCAGAAATACTCAGGAACACGCAGAAATACTCAGGAACATTCAGAAATACTCAGGAACACGCAGAAATACTCAGGAACATTCAGAAATACTCAGGAACACGCAGAAATACTCAGGAACATTCAGAAATACTCAGGAACACGCAGAAATGCTCAGGAACATTCAGAAATACTCAGGAACATTCAGAAATACTCAGGAACACGCAGAAATACTCAGGAACACGCAGAAATACTCAGGAACATTCAGAAATACTCAGGAACATTCAGAAATACTCAGGAACATTCAGAAATACTCAGGAACACGCAGAAATACTCAGGAACACGCAGAAATACTCAGGAACATTCAGAAATACTCAGGAACACGCAGAAATACTCAGGAACACGCAGAAATACTCAGGAACACGCAGAAATACTCAGGAACACGCAGAAATACTCAGGAACACGCAGAAATACTCAGGAACACGCAGAAATACTCAGGAACACGCAGAAATACGGAGGAAACTCTAGAAATACTCTGGAATGCCCAAAAATTCTCAGCAATCCATCCTTACCAACCAGGACAACTTCATAAAACATACAGTTCTGTAGTATGCTACACACTTGAATCATCTCGTCTGTCACAAAGTACATTTTAAGGTATCAACCATCACGTATATCTAGGGGTAAGGTGACGCCTAAGGGTTCTAGAACGTTCTGAATCAAACGGTGCTTTGGTATTAGGAAACGAGAAATAAACGTTTCAATCGTACGTTACTCCAACTGATACACAAAGTAATTTAACAAGAAAAACACCAACCCGTAAATATGACTTCATAATGACACTAGATAAATTGAAATGGATTTGACGCAGTTAGGTTGGGATAGGATAGGCTAGGCTAGGCTAGGCTAGGCTAGGCTAGGCTAGGTTAGGTTAGGTTAAGTTATGTTAGGCAAGATTTGTCTGGAAACAGGACATGTTCTTCATGACGCGGAACTTAGTTACATGATGACCCACCACTTGAGATTTTGGGCATGTGACCGAGGCCTTCCACTGGCCTACCATTCCACACCTTTAAAAAATATGGTTATGATTATCACAAGTTCTGATATTAAGTGACTTTTTGACGCGGTTTTTGGGCGATCTAATAGGTTTCACATTTTTTTCTTATTTCTGTAAACAATGGAGGCTTCCTGCACTACCTAACATTAGGCGTGGGAGAGCAGTGAGTGGGCTTCCTGTACCCAGCATCATGTGTGGGAGAGCAGTGACTGGGCTTCCTGTACCCAGCATCATGTGTGGGAGAGCAGTGAGTGGGCTTCCTGTACCCAGCATCATGTGTGGGAGAGCAGTGAGTGGGCTTCCTGTACCCAGCATCATGTGTGGGAGAGCAGTGAGTGGGCTTCCTGTACCCAGCATCATGTGTGGGAGAGCAGTGAGTGGGCTTCCTGCACCCAGCATCATGTGTGGGAGAGCAGTGAGTGGGCTTCCTGCACCCAGCATCATGTGTGGGAGAGCAGTGACTGGGCTTCCTGTACCCAGCATCATGTGTGGGAGAGCAGTGAGTGGGCTTCCTGTACCCAGCATCATGTGTGGGAGAGCAGTGAGTGGGCTTCCTGTACCCAGCATCATGTGTGGGAGAGCAGTGAGTGGGCTTCCTGCACCCAGCATCATGTGTGGGAGAGCAGTGAGTGGGCTTCCTGTACCCAGCATCATGTGTGGGAGAACAGTGAGTGAATGGTGTGATGCTGAGCCTCCTTGTCCTTCCTCTAGATTAATATATTTATGAAAAAATATTCATATGAAAAAAATATTTGTATATTTATGAAAAAGCGATTGATCTAAAATATCCCACCAAAAATGATTGACAAATCCTTTAAAATTGCCAGAAATATATTTTACAATCTGAAAAAGGGGCAAACAAGCATATTAAACGAAGAATATATTGGTTCTTCCTTACTATGAAAATCTTCTTGAAATACCTTCTCAACTTAAAATTTTAAAATCTAAGCTGCTTTTAAAAGTATTGACAAAGTTAAAGAGAAAACATCTGATTAAGAATCCCCCCCCCCACCAAAAAAAAAATAAAAATACTCATGCTTGTCTAAAAGAATCCTTGTAAAAAAATTGCAGTAAAGTTTAATAGAGTTAAACTAGAAAACTAAGATTACAAAAACAAAAACAAAAGTCTAATGTTCGGTTTATTCATGTGAGAAATTTTAACCATTCAACTGATTTTCAAGAAGACGAGAAGAGCCATGGTTGAGAGTAAAGTTTCAAAAAATAGTATTACTTTTAATGTGAATATTAGTTCAGGATTATATAAATTATTCATTTATAAATAATAAAATTTGAATTGAATTTAAGTTATATCTGACATGTCACTCATAAATTTCATTTGATATGTGACCTGACAAATTCTTCCCTACGCTCCCAGGCTCAGCATGCTGGGTCAGGCGTCAGATCACATGTGAGGTGATATCTTAGCCTTATAAGCTTTCTGCTATCCTATTATTTTTCCACTTCCTTGATAATGCGAGAAATCATGAAAGCGAATAGAATTTCAGTATTTTTCACAGTGGTTATTTTGCATATTGTGACATCATATGCTTATTATAATCTTATTGTATGTATATGTATATGTATATATATATATATATATATATATATATATATATATATATATATATATATATATATATATATATATATATATATATATATATATATATATATATATACGCAAAACAACCACTCTGAAAGAATAGAGAAATTCCAAGCGCTTTCGTGACTACTCACATTATCAAGGAACTATGAAAGTGAAGCATCCAAGGAAGCTATATAAGGGGTCGGCCAGCACCTCACTATCAGATCCCACAACGGTTAAACACGTGACGCGCGGCGAGCCAACTTGGATAGGTCCTTTGCAAAACTCACCCCCAAGCTATTTATTTGTCTAGTGTATTATTAAATTCTACCCAAATTCTATTAATTATAAATGGATCTAATTTATATAAACCAAAGGAAATATTCATATTATTGTCAAAACTGCTTTTTATGAAACAAGATTCAATTATATTCCTGTCGACCATGGACTTGCTTGATACTACTTTCTCAACTTTTTGAAAATCAATTGGATGGTTAAAATCTCTTACATGAATAAATAGAGCATTGGAATCTTGTCCAGTTCTAATGCTATATTTATGTTGTTTTAATCTTAGTTCGAGATTTTTACCAGTTTGACCGTAATAAACTTTATCGCAAATTTTACAAGGAATCTTATAGACACATCCATCAGCATTTTGGGGGGAATTCTTAATCAAAAGTTTTTTTACTGTATCAAGATTTTTGAATACAACTTTAATATTAAAAGTCTTAAGAAGAGAAGGTATATCAACCAAGTTTTCATGGTAAGGGAGAACCAACATATTTTTAGTTGAATAAGGCTGGTTGCCCTTTTTTGGATTATAAAAAGTGTTCCTAGCAACTTTAAAAGATTTATCAATTACATTTCCTGGGTATTTTAAATCATTACCTATATCATAAATTTTGGATATTTCCTCATCTATGAACTCAGGACTACAAATTCGTAAAGCTCTCAAAAACATTGATGAGAAAACAGACAGTTTGACTATCTTGATGCGAGGAATAATAGTGGACATAGGAACAGTTATTTGTAGGTTTTCTGTAAATTTTAAATTTGAATTCATTATTACCCTTTAAAAAATTAAAACATCTAGAAAAGGAAGGTTATTTTCTTCAAACTCAACAGTAAAGTTTATAGAAGGGGCTAAGCTATTTAATTTTTTTCCAAGAAAATGGTGTATATCTACTTTTTTTGGGCATAAGACACAAAATATCATCAAATATCTAAAACCAGCGGGTTGAGTTTAAATTTTATCAACCAAGTCTATGTTTTTTTTTAACATTGAAAAATTTTGCCAACAATGGGGCTCAAAAATCAACAAGCCTTTTTGGATAATTTATATGAAACTGACCCATGGAGCTAATAATTGGTCTGACCGTTTCCCCTGGTTTGTGTGTTTTTATTAGTCCATAATGAAGGAAAAAGATGGATTAGTGGAAGTAAATTGTTTGAAATTCCATCTTTGCCTTTCAGTAGAAGTTTTATTGTTTTATTGAAAGAAGTAAAGGGCCTTTGGGGGATTTTTCCAAGTTTAGAATGGGTTTTTTATATCTAAGAGATTATTCATTTTTTTTGGTAATCATTTTCTTTCATAATTACTATTGCATTTATTTTGTCTGTTTTTGGGAAGGGAAAAATTTTTAAAAGAATATCAAAACAAAGATAAAATTAAAAACAATTTCTTTACTAATCCATCTTTACCTTACTTTAGGGCCCAAAAAAAACACACAAACCAGGGAATCCAGTCAGCCCAAATTATTAGCCCCAAAGGGCGTTTCATATAAATTATCCAAAGGGTTTTGTTTTTATTTTGAGCCTTTTTGGGTTGGAAAATTTTTCTAACTTTAATGTTAAAAACAAAATAGATTTTTGGGAAAATTAAGCCCCTTTGACTGACTTAAATGATTTTAACATGGGGTTTTGATGTTATTTCCCTTTGTTTACGAAATTTCCCCCTGTTGATGATTTATTGTTTTTTTATCTGAAGAACTTTAAACTTATGATTTACCATTGCTCCCTTTACTATCATTAAACTTTTTAAAAATTTTGGCATTGTTGATGAAAAATTTGTATTTAATGATAAGTTTTAAATTCAGAAGATTGGTATG
>NC_091364.1:13591901-13596901 GCF_038502225.1 Cherax quadricarinatus | reverse complement strand
ATATATATAAGATCACAGTAAACAGGTGATTTCAAAATATGCAAAACAACCACTCTGAAAAAATAGAGAAATTCCAAGCGCTTTCGTGACTACTCACATTATCAAGGAACTATGAAAGTGAAGCATCCAAGGAAGCTATATAAGGGGTCGGCCAGCACCTCACTATCAGATCCCACAACGGTTAAACACGTGACGCGCGGCGAGCCAACTTGGATAGGTCCTTTGCAAAACTCACCCCCAAGCTATTTATTTGTCCAGTGTATTATTAAATTCTTCCCAAATTCTATTAATTATAAATGGATCTAATTTATATAAACCAAAGGAAATATTCATATTATTGTCAAAACTGCTTTTTATGAAACAAGATTCAATTATATTCCTGTCGACCATGGACTTGCTTGATACTACTTTCTCAACTTTTTGAAAATCAATTGGATGGTTAAAATCTCTTACATGAATAAATAGAGCATTGGAATCTTGTCCAGTTCTAATGCTATATTTATGTTGTTTTAATCTTAGTTCGAGATTTTTACCAGTTTGACCGTAATAAACTTTATCGCAAATTTTACAAGGAATCTTATAGACACATCCATCAGCATTTTGGGGGGAATTCTTAATCAAAAGTTTTTTTACTGTATCAAGATTTTTGAATACAACTTTAATATTAAAAGTCTTAAGAAGAGAAGGCATATCAACCAAGTTTTCATGGTAAGGGAGAACCAACATATTTTTAGTTGAATAAGGCTGGTTGCCCTTTTTTGGATTATAAAAAGTGTTCCTAGCAACTTTAAAAGATTTATCAATTACATTTCTTGGGTATTTTAAATCATTACCTATTTCATAAATTTTGGATATTTCCTCATCTATGAACTCAGGACTACAAATTCGTAAAGCTCTCAAAAACATTGATGAGAAAACAGACAGTTTGACTATCTTGATGCGAGGAATAATAGTGGACATAGGAACAGTTATTTGTAGGTTTTCTGTAAATTTTAAATTTGAATTCATTATTACCCTTAATAATTAAAACATCTAGAAAAGGCAATGAGTTATTTTCTTCAAACTCAACAGTAAAGTTTATAGAATGGGCTAAGCTATTTAATTTTCCAAGAAAATGGTGTATATCTACATTCTTGGTCATAAGACACAAAATATCATCAACATATCTGAACCATTTAGCTCTATTTTTTCAGAGTGGTTGTTTTGCATATAGTATATATATATATATATATATATATATATATATATATATATATATATATATATATATATATATATATATATATATATATATATATATATATATATATTCAGGAATGAAGAGGTATGAAATATGATACTAAAAGGACATAAAATATGTGGATATTTATACTTCAGTCAGAGTACATATTTATATGTAATTGAAGAGCTAGACCCTGCGGGTCATTCAGCTCGGAGTATATTTGGTGACTCGCTGAATGACTGAATGAGACCGTAGGAGGTAAGAACTCAGAGATACAAGGATAAGAGGAACACAGGAGAAGAGAATATGGAATTAAAAGATGGTAGGGACTTAGGTTAGGCTAGGTTAGGTAAAGTTTGTCAGGACACAAAACAAGTGTTTCCTGACGCGGGTCTTAGTCATATGATGACTTGAAGTTGGAGCTTTTGGTCATCTGGCCGAGGCCTTCCACTGGCTTACCCCTCCACCCCTTTAAAAAAAATATGGTTATACCACTAACTGGTAGTTGTTGGATGTGTGTTGTCAACCAGACTTGACAACCATGCATGATCGTTGCCACCACACACACACTGACACCAGACAATGATTTCCACCTCAGTGATTGTCACCAGAATATTATTACAACTAGACAGAATAATTGTCACCAGAGAATGATCACCAAACAGAATAATTGTCACTAGAGAATGATAACAACCAGACCAGACACACAACTCTCGCCTCCCTCTACAAATGCTTCACCCAACAGACACACGAACAAGTTAATATCTGTAAAAATATGATGACAAAATTCAATTCACCAGAAATCATCTATAACAAAACAGTGCATATCACATTGATATTTTCCTAGCCACTACTAGGAAAAAATTGCAGCAGAAACGACGAAAAAAATGTTTTTAAGTTGAGATGGAAGAGATGTTGCTCTCTGTACATTCTCTAATGTCTCCCTTCTCCATATTTCTCAACTCAACCATTTCACATTTAATGATCCATAAGATTCTTAAATGGCCGCAGTAGTGGTGGTTGTTGAGATGATGGTGAGTGTAGTGGTAGTTGTTGAGATGGTGTGTGTGGTGGTTGTTGAGATGATGGTGAGTGTAGTGGTGGTTGTTGAGATGATGGTGAGTGTAGTGGTGGTTGTTGAGATGATGGTGAGTGTAGTAGTAGTTGAAATGGTGTGTGTAGTGGTGGTTGAGATGATGGTGAGTGTAGTGGTGGTTGTTGAGATGGTGTGTGTAGTGGTGGTTGAGATAATGGTGAGTGAAGTGGTGGTTGTTGAGATGATGGTGAGTGTAGTGGTGGTTGAGATGGTGAGTGAAGTGGTGGTTGTTGAGATGGTGTGTGTAGTGGTGGTTGAGATGATGGTGAGTGTAGTGGTGGTTGAGATGATGGTGAGTGTAGTGGTAATTGTTGAGATGGTGTGTGTAGTGGTGGTTGTTGAGATGGTGAGTGTAGTGGTGGTTGTTGAGATGGTGAGTGTAGTGGTGGTTGTTGAGATGGTGTGTGTAGTGGTGGTTGTTGAGATGGTGTGTGTAGTGGTGGTTGAGATGATGGTGAGTGTAGTGGAAGTTGAGATGATGGTGAGTGTAGTGGTGGTTGAGATGATGGTGAGTGTAGTGTGGTTGAGATGGTGAGTGTAGTGGTGGTTGTTGAGATGGTGAGTGTAGTGGTAGTTGAGATGGTGAGTGTAGTGGTGGTTGAGATGGTGAGTGTAGTGGTGGTTGAGATGGTGAGTGTAGTGGTGGTTGAGATGGTGAGTGTAGTGGTGGTTGAGATGATGGTGAGTGTAGTGGTGGTTGAGATGATGGTGAGTGTAGTGGTGGTTGAGATGATGGTGAGTGTAGTGGTGGTTGTTGAGATGATGGTGAGTGTAGTGGTGGTTGTTGAGATGATGGTGAGTGTAGTGGTGGTTGTTGAGATGATGGTGAGTGTAGTGTGGTTGAGATGATGGTGAGTGTAGTGGTGGTTGAGATGATGGTGAGTAGTGGTGGTTGAGATGGTGTGTCTAGAGGTGGTTGAAATGATGGTGAGTGTAGTGGTGGTTGAGATGATGGTGAGTGTAGTGGTGGTTGAGATGATGGTGAGTAGTGGTGGTTGAGATGGTGAGTGTAGTGGTAGTTGTTGAGATGATGGTGAGTGTAGTGGTGGTTGAGATGATGGTGAGTGTAGTGTGGTTGAGATGATGGTGAATGTAGTGGTAGTTGAGATGGTGTGTCTAGAGGTGGTTGAAATGATGGTGAGTGTAGTGGTGGTTGAGATGATGGTGAGTGTAGTGGTGGTTGAGATGATGGTGAGTAGTGGTGGTTGAGATGGTGAGTGTAGTGGTGGTTGTTGAGATGGTGGTGAGTGTAGTGGTGGTTGTTGAGATGGTGGTGAGTGTAGTGGTGGTTGTTGAGATGGTGGTGAGTGTAGTGGTGGTTGTTGAGATGGTGGTGAGTGTAGTGGTGGTTGTTGAGATGGTGGTGAGTGTAGTGGTGGTTGTTGAGATGGTGGTGAGTGTAGTGGTGGTTGTTGAGATGGTGGTGAGTGTAGTGGTGGTTGTTGAGATGGTGGTGAGTGTAGTGGTGGTTGTTGAGATGGTGGTGAGTGTAGTGGTGGTTGTTGAGATGGTGGTGAGTGTAGTGGTGGTTGTTGAGATGATGGCGAGTGTTGTGGTGGTTGAGATGATGGTGAGTGCAGGGTGGTTGTTGAGATGGTGAGTGTAGTGGTGGTTGTTGAGATGGTGAGTGTAGTGGTGGTTGTTGAGATGATGGTGAGTGTAGTGGTGGTTGTTGAGATGATGGTGAGTAGTGGTGGTTGTTGAGATGATGGTGAGTGTAGTGGTGGTTGTTGAGATGATGGTGAGTGTAGTGGTGGTTGTTGAGATGATGGTGAGTGTAGTAGTGATTGTTGAGATGGTGTGTGTGAAGTGGTAGTTGTTGAGATGGTGTGTGTGTAGTGGTGGTTGTTGAGATGATATTGAGTGTAGTGGTGGTTGAGATGATAGTGAGTGTAGTGGTGGTTTTTGAAAGATGATGGTGTGTGTAGTGGTGGTTGTTGACAGATGATGGTGTGTGTAAGTGGTGGGTGTTGACAGATGATGGTGTGTGTAAGTGGTGGGTGTTGACAAATGGTGTGTGTAGTGGTGGTTGACAGATGATGGTGTGTGTAGTGGTGGTTGTTGACAGATGGTGGTGTGTGTAGTGGTGGTTGTTGACAGATGGTGTGTGTAGTGGTGGTTGTTGACAGATGATGGTGTGTGTAGTGGTGGTTGTTGAGAGATGGTGTGTGTAGTGGTGGTTGTTGAGAGATGGTGTAGGTAGTGGTGGTTGTTGAGAGATGGTGTAGTGGTGGTTGTTGAGAGATGGTGTGTGTAGTGGTGGTTGTTGAGAGATGGTGTGTGTAGTGGTGATTGTTGAGATGATAGTGAGTGTAGTGGTGGTTAAGAGAAGGTGTGTGTAGTGGTGGTTGAGAGATAATAATGAGTGTATCGGTGGTTGTTGAGATGATGGTGTGTGTAGTGGTGGCTGTTGAGATGAAAGCGTGTGTAGTGGTGGTCGTTGAGATGATGGTGAGTGTAGTGGTGGTTGAGAGATAATGTTGCATGTAGTGGTTGTTGAGAGATGTTCTAGGTGGTGGTGGCTGTTTAGGTGATGATCTGGGTGGTGGTTGTTTAGGTGATGGTCTGGGTAGAGGTGGTTGAGTGCTCATTTTCTAGGTGGTTGTGGTAGTACTGGTAGGTTGTGGTGATCTGATGGCCTGGATGGTGGAGGTGATGGTTGTGGTGATCTGATGGCCTGGG
>NC_091364.1:13566901-13584401 GCF_038502225.1 Cherax quadricarinatus | reverse complement strand
ACACAGGTAGTGTAGTTGATTACACAGGTAGTGTGGCTGGCTATACAGGTAGTGTAGCTGACTGCACAGGTAGTGGGGCTCACTACACAGGTAGTGGGGCTCACTACACAGGTAGTGTGGCTGACTACACAGGTAGTGTGGGTCACTACACAGGTAGTGTGGCTGACTACACAGGTAATGTGGCTCACTGCACATATAGTGTGGCTGACTACACGGGTAGTGTGGCTCACTGCACAGATAGTGTGGCTGACTACACAGGTAGTGGGGCTCACTACACAGGTAGTGGGGCTTTTACACAGGTAGTGGGGCTCACTACACAGGTTGTGGGGCTCACTGCACAAATAGTGGGGCTCACTACACAGGTAGTGGGGCTCACTACACAGGTAGTGGGGCTCACTACACAGGTAGTGGGGCTCACTACACAGGTAGTGGGGCTCACTACACAGGTAGTGGGGCTCACTACACAGGTAGTGGGGCTCACTACACAGGTAGTGGGGCTCACTACACAGGTAGTGGGGTTCACTACACAGGTAGTGGGAAGACATAATCCTTAAGATGATCAACAACATCAAATAACGTTTATGGAAATAAAAGGTTAAGGGAAGTGATGGGAGGTGAAGGGAAGTGATGGGAGTTGAAGGGAAGTGATGGGAGTTGAAGGGAAGTGATGGGAGATGAAGGGTAGTGATGTGAGGCGAAGGGTAGTGATGGGAGGTGAAGGGAAATGATGGGAGTTGAAGGGAAGTGATGGGAGGTGAGGGGGAGTGAAGGGAGGTGAAGAGAAGTGATGGTAGGTGAAAGGAAGTGATGCGAGGTGAAGGGAAATGATGGGAGGTGAAGGGGAGTGATGGGAGGCTAAGTGATGAGAGGTGATGGAATGAAAGGAGAAATGTAGTCAGAAGAAGTGAAGAGTGAGGGAAGAGAAGGGAGATGAGGGGGTAAATGAGGGGAATCAGACGTGAGGATTGAGGGAAGATTAGGAGAAGAAGAAAGCAAAGATGACGAGAGAAGTGAGAGAAGATAAAAGGAGTGAGAGGTGAGGGGAGAAGTGAGGAAATACAGGGAGACAGACAAAAAAAGCATAAGAGGAAGAAAAGAAGAGATACAGAAGGAAGAGGGCGAGGCAGAGTGGGAAAGACCCAGATTTAGCAGCAGTGGGAAGAGAGAGAAAAGAGAGGGAAAGATGAACTGTATGACACAGAAGAAGAGTTGCATGATAGAGGGTGTGGCATGATATTGTAAGGGGCGTGGTATGATAGGGAAAGGGCATAAGGAGCGGGGCATGATAGAGAGCATGGTATGGTAAAGGACGTGGCATGGTAGGGGACGTGGCGTAAGGGATGTGGCATGATAGGGAGCATGGTGTGGTAGGGAGAGTAGCATGATAAGTGGGTGAAAATCAGGAAGTTGGGAAGATAAGCATGTTAATGGGGAGAGAAAATCCAGGGAGAGAGGAATCTAAGAGAGGTGAAAGAATTGAGAGGGGAAAGAAGGAAAAATGGGAGATATGGAATATGGAAGAGTGAGAATGAAGAGAGAAAAATTAGAAAGAGACAGAGAGAAGGGCACTTAGCTCCTCTGCCTGGGACGAGGAGGGGCGTCAGTAGCGGTGCATTTATTCCAAATAACGATTTGTAATAATTATGTGTGTATATTATATATATATATATATATATATATATATATATATATATATATATATATATATATATATATATATATATATGCAAAACAACCACTTTGAAAGAATAATGAAATTCCAAGTGCTTTCGTGTCTACTGATAATGTGAGTAGACGAGAAAGCGCTTTTCATTTCATTATTCTTTCACAGAGGTTGTTTTATATTCTGAAATCACATGATCACTGTGATCTTATTGCAATATATATATATATATATATATATATATATATATATATATATATATATATATATATATATATATATATATATATATATATATATATATATATATATCCGCAAAATAACCACTATGAAATTATAGTAAACAGGTGATCGTCCTAGGAAACACTGAAGGGAGCGAGTAAAAGACATTTTTGTGTGTGATGGTCTTGGACTTTCAGCAAGCATGCGTGAACTATTGGAGTCAAATGGTTTTTATGACTTGACGTGCTGTAGGAGTGTGAGCAAAGTAACGTTTATGAAGGGATTCAGGGAGTCTGGTTAGCCGGACTTGAGTCTTGGAGGTGGGAAGTACAGTACCTGCACTCTGATAGAAGGGTGGAGATGCGTTGCAGCTTTTGAACTGTAGTGTTGGCATGCCTCTGGTAATACACTGATGGAGTGAGTGATGACGAATGTGTCTTCTTTTTCGGGTCATCTTGCCTTGATGGATATATATATATATATATATATATATATACATTATATATATATATATATATATATATATATATATATATATATATATATATATATATATATATATATATATATATATATATATATTATATATATATATATATATATATAGTAGGTTGGTAGACAGCAACCACCCAGGGAAGTACTACCGTCCTGCCAGATGACTGTGAAACAGAAAACTTTAACTGTTTTGCATGATGGTAGGATTGCTGGTTTCTTTTTCTGTCTCATAAACACGCTAGATAACAGGGATATCTTGCTACTCCTACCTACACTTTGGTCACACTTCACAGACATGCAAATGCATATATATATATATATATATATATATATATATATATATATATATATATATATATATATACATACATCTAGGTTTTTCTCCTTTTTCTAAATAGCTCTTGTTCTTCTTTATTTCTTCTATTGTCCATGGGGAAGTGGAAAAGAATCTTTCCTCCGTAAGCCATGCGTGTCGTATGAGGCGACTAAAATGCCGGGAGCAATGGGCTAGTAACCCGTTCTCCTGTAGACATTTACTAAAAAAGAGAAGAAAAACTTTATAAAACTGGGATGCTTGAATGTGCGTGGATGTAGTGCGGATGACAAGAAACAGATGATTGTTGATGTTATGAATGAAAAGAAGTTGGATGTCCTAGCCCTAAGCAAAACAAAGCTGAAGGGGGTAGGGGAGTTTCGGTGGGGGGAAATAAATGGGATTAAATCTGGAGTATCTGAGAGAGTTAGAGCAAAGGAAGGGGTAGCAGTAATGTTGAAGGATCAGTTATGGAAGGAGAAAAGAGAATATGAATGTGTAAATTCAAGAATTATGTGGATTAAAGTAAAGGTTGGATGCGAAAAGTGGGTCATAATAAGCGTGTATGCACCTGGAGAAGAGAGGAATGTAGAGGAGAGAGAGAGAGATTTTGGGAGATGTTAAGTGAATGTATAGGAGCCTTTGAACCAAGTGAGAGAGTAATTGTGGTAGGGGATCTGAATGCTAAAGTAGGAGAAACTTTTAGAGAGGGTGTGGTAAGTTTGGGGTGCCAGGTGTAAATGATAATGGGAGCCCTTTGATTGAACTTTGTATAGAAAGGGGTTTAGTTATAGGTAATACATATTTTAAGAAAAAGAGGATAAATAAGTATACAAGATATGATGTAGGGTGAAATGACAGTAGTTTGTTGGATTATGTATTGGTAGATAAAAGACTTGAGTAGACTTCAGGATGTACATGTTTATAAAGGGGCCACAGGTATGTCAGATCACTTTCTAGTTGTAGCTACACTGAGAATAAAAGGTAGATGGGATACAAGGAGAATAGAAGCATCAGGGAAGAGAGAGGTGAAGGTTTATAAACTAAAAGAGGAGGCTGTTAGGGTAAGATATAAACAGCTATTGTAGGATAGATGGGCTAATGAGAGCATAGGCAATGGGGTCGAAGAGGTATGGGGTAAGTTTAAAAATGTAGTGTTAGAATGTTCAGCAGAAGTTTGTGGTTACAGGAAAGTGGGTGTTGGGGGGAAGAGGAGCGAGAAGTTTTTACAAAGTAGAAGTGATGCAAGGAGGGAAGAGTATATGGAGAAAAAGAGAGTGGTTAAGAGAGTGGTGAAGAAATGTAAAGAGAGAGCAAATGAGAGAGTGGGTGAGATGTTATCAACAAATTTTGTTGAACATAAGAAAAAGTTTTGGAGTGAGATTAACAAGTTAAGGAAGCCTAGAGAACAAATGGATTTGTCAGCTAAAAATAGGAGAGGAGAGTTATTAAATGGAGAGTTAGAGGTATTGGGAAGATGGAGGGAATATTCTGAGGAATTGTTAAATGTTGATGAAGATAGGGAAGCTGTGATTTCGTGTATAGGGCAAGGAGGAATAACATCTTGTAGGAGTGAGGAAGAGCCAGTTGTGAGTGCGGGGGAAGTTCGTGAGACAGTAGGTAAAATGAAAGGGGGTAAGGCAGCCGGGATTGATGGGATAAAGATAGAAATGTTAAAAGCAGGTGGGGATATAGTTTTGGAGTGGTTGGTGCAATTATTTAATAAATGTATGGAAGAGGGTAAGGTACCTAGGGATTGGCAGAGAGCATGCATAGTTCCTTTGTATAAAGGCAAAGGGGACAAAAGAGAGTGCAAAAATTATAGGGGGATAAGTCTGTTGAGTATACCTGGTAAAGTGTATGGTAGAGTTATTATTGAAAGAATTAAGAGTAAGACGGAGAATAGGATAGCAGATGAACAAGGAGGCTTTAGGAAAGGTAGGGGGTGTGTGGACCAGGTGTTTACAGTGAAACATATAAGTGAACGGTATTTAGATAAGGCTGAAGAGGTCTTTGTGGCATTTATGGATTTAGCTCAAGTTAGAGTATGTAGGAAAGAGGGAAATTATTTCCCAGGAAAAGTAGGCCTTAGACAAGAATGTGTGATGTCACCGTGGTTGTTTAATATATTTATAGATGGGGTTGTAAGAGAAGTAAATGCGAGGGTCTTGGCAAGAGGCGTGGAGTTAAAAGATAAAGAATCAAACATAAAGTGGGAGTTGTCACAGTTGCTTTTTGCTGATGACACTGTGCTCTTGGGAGATTCTGAAGAGAAGTTGCAGAGATTGGTGGATGAATTTGGTAGGGTGTGCAAAAGAAGAAAATTAAAAGTGAATACAAGAAAGAGTAAGGTTATGAGGATAACAAAAAGATTAGGTGATGAAAGATTGGATATCAGATTGGAGGGAGAGAGTATGGAGGAGGTGAATGTATTCAGATATTTGGGAGTGGACGTGTCAGCGGATCGGTCTATGAAAGATGAGGTGAATCATAGAGTTGATGAGGGGAAAAGGGTGAGTGGTGCACCTAGGAGTCTGTGGAGACAAAGAACTTTGTCCTTGGAGGCAAAGAGGGGAATGTATGAGAGTATAGTTTTACCAACGCTCTTATATGGGTGTGAAGCATGGGTGATGAATGTTGCAGCGAGGAGAAGGCTGCAGGCAGTGGAGATGTCAAGTCTGAGGGCAATGTGTGGTGTGAATATAATGCAGAGAATTCGTAGTTTGGAAGTTAGGAGGAGGTGCGGGATTACCAAAACTGTTGTCCAGAGGGCTGAGGAAGGGTTGTTGAGGTGGTTCGGACATGTAGAGAGAATGGAGCGAAACAGAGTGACTTCAAGAGTGTATCAGCCTGTAGCGGAAGGAAGGTGGGGTATGGGTCGGCCTAGGAAAGGCTGGAGGGAGGGGGTAAAGGAGGTTTTGTGTGCGAGGGGCTTGGACTTCCAGCAGGCATGCGTGAGCGTGTTTGATAGGAGTGAATGGAGACAAATGGTTTTTAATACTTGACGTGCTGTTGGAGTGTGAGCAAAGTAACATTTATGAAGGGGTTCAGGGAAACCGGCAGGCCGGACTTGAGTCCTGGAGATGGGAAGTACAGTGCCTGCACTCTGAAGGAGGGGTGTTAATGTTGCAGTTTAAAAACTGTAGTGTAAAGCACCCTTCTGGCAAGAGAGTGGAGTGAATGATGGTGAAAGTTTTTCTTTTTCGGGCCACCCTGCCTTGGTGGGAATCGGCCAGTGTGATAATAAATATAAATATATATATAATATATATATATATATATATATATATATATATATATATATATATATATATATGTATGTATGTGTGTGTGTGTGTGTGTGTGTGTGTGTGTGTGTGTGTGTGTGTGTGTGTGTGTGTGTGGTTTTCTTTTGTATTATCAAGCTTTGAACTCAAAGCTTGTTCCTCCTTGGTAATACAACTAACCCCTCTAAGTCTCTCCTTCCCTCCCTCCTCTCTCTCTCTACCTCCTTCCATCCTTCTCTTCCTCTCTCCCTTCAGGCTGTTCTTGTTTCATTAGCTGTTGTCTTTCCTTCCCTCAGAAGCTTCCTCCACCTCTTAGCTACTTATCTGTTTTCCCTTAGCGTCCTCTTTCCTCTTCTCTTTCCTTGGTATATTTAAAGCTCCTTTTAGCATCCCTTTTCGATCTCCACTTAGTTTCTTTCAGGCATCTTCATTCTTTTCTAGTTTCTCGTCTGTCTCCTCTTAGTTCCCTGTCCGTCTCCTCTTAGTTCCCTGTCCGTCTCCTCTTAGTTCCCTGTCTGTCTCCTCTTAGTTCCCTGTCTGTCTCCTCGTCTCCTGACGGTCTTCTCCGTCTCCCTGTAAGTCTCCCCAGTCTCCTGTCATCAGTAGCTTCCTCCCGTCTGCCCTTAGCTTCCCCTCTACCCCCTTAAAGTTCCCCTCTGTCTCCCCTCGCGATTTATGATCCCGCTGCAACCATTGTCTCGGCAACATTGCACAATTCAGACATCAGCGAGCCCACTTAGGGCTTCATTAACAGTCGATTTATGTCTGGCGACAGAAGCTATCGTTGATATCCATTAGTTTTCGTTCTGTCTGGCCCGATCAATCTGATGCCTGGCCGATAAGCTCTGACCGCGACCCATGCGCACTGGAAACACCCATGTGTCGCTTCAGATGATCCTTGCATGATACAGACACTCGGAGCAACAGAGTGTTATTGCAGCCATGTCGGCAAAGGCGAAAATCCACCGTGGAGGCTATGCTCAGGTGATCCCTCTCTCTTCGGCGTCGCTAAGGGCCATATGAACCCGCTTTTCCCCCGGGGATCCATACGTAAGGATGGATCACCTCTTTCGTTATAGGGAACCCGCCATTATTACGTATGTAAATTATCAAAGGGAACGAGGACAGGAGAGAGAGACACGAGGGTCGCTGATTGCAATATCGATGACAAAGACAGAAACTCTGGCTTGAAGACTCCATTGTGTGGCCTCTGATAACGAGAGATGCTCGTTCTCTCCAGAGCTACACCATCACATGCTACGTAACACACTCGTCCTGCAGAGCTACGCTACCAAACACACTCGTTCTCTCCAGAGCTACGCTACCACATGCTATCCAACACACTCGTTCTCTCCAGATGCTACCCAACACACTCGTTCTCTCCAGATCTACGCTACCACATGCTACCCAACACACTCGTTCTCTCCAGAGCTACGCTACCACATGCTATCCAACACACACGTTCTCTCCAGATGCTACCCAATACACTCGTTCTCTCCAGAGCTACGCTACAACATGCTACCCAACACACTCGTTCTCTCCAGAGCTACGCTACCACATGCTACCCAACACACTCGTTCTCTCCAGAGCTACGCTACCACATAGTACCCAACACATTCGTTCTCTCCAGAGCTATTCTCCCACACGCTACCAGACACACAAAAACCTTAAACAATGAATAGGTTGAGTACAAAACTCACAGTGTGTGCAAGATGAGAATGAACTGGTATATTTTTATTTTTTTCAGCAAAATTAGATACTTAGGGAATATGTTGCTACACCATTCTATGATAGTTACATAGTAGGAACAAAAAGCTGACTGTTTCCCCCGTCATATTCCATCACCTAGGGTAGATTTCAGTGTTGATGAAATCTTTCAGTCTGCGATGAGAGACTTCAGAAATGGAAATATTACTTTAAAGGTACAATAACTGAGAGAGTTATAAAAGCTCCGTTCCAGCAGAGCTGGAGTTACTATTACTATAGAATTACCTCCTCTCAGAATGGCCTATTCCTTACACAATAGGAACGTTAAGTAAACAAAGAGTGTGTCGGCCAGGGACGTGAGAGAAATTTGTATTGCATTATACAGTGTATCTAGGAATGCGTACATATACCGATAAATGAACAATGCAGATTTATTTATACAAACACCCTCTCGATATTTTAAAACTACATTATACACCTAGGAATTCATATTCGTTTTAGTCTGGCGACAACCAGACAGAACTTCAACAAACTGTACTTGTACTAGGCAACAACCACTAAATGAAGCCTGACCGAAGGTAAGTTTGGTAAGGCTAGGCTGCGTTACATTAATTTATCAGAGAGGCCAGATCGCTTAGGATAATTTGCTACAAAAATCCTGCACACCATGTTAATTCACATTGCTGCATACAAAACACGACAGTCAGCATACACACACACACACACACACTATAAATACACACATACATTATCAGATGAGTATAGAAATATATATAATTACACACACGCAGTACTATCACTTCGTTCCCACATGTAAGGAGTAATTGCTGATAGTACCACATGGATGTATATTAGCAAATTTTATGGGAGTAAATATTTATTATCTATACTTGAGCATGACAATTTAACCAACAAGCTAAACACATGTAGAAGGAACTCATGCAGGAGGAACACATGTCTTATTGTTAACATTAACACGAAGAGTGGAGTAAAATGAGAGGTAATGGTAATAATTTATATACATGTAATTTATATACATGTGATTATATGCATGTCATCCCTAAAATATAAAACACATTTCACCGCTATTTACACTGACAGTGAGCTGGGTAATTATAGCTTACGAAAATGCGGATAACCGAGACAAATTTCATAAGCTGCGTTACACCAAAATTAGACAAATAACTAGTGCATAGGAGAATACAAGGACGTTTGGGTCCGATTCGGATCATTAACTAGTCACATTTACTAGTTAATGGTCCAAGTTGGACCGAAACGTCGCCATTAGTTTCACTCTCCTATATGCGTGATATTTGTGTATTGTTCAAGTCACGATTTTCTGTCTTATTCTTAAACCAAAATTATCATAAGCGTCCTGACCTAATAAAGAATAATGAAAATATATGAAAAGGAAATCACAGTATCACGACCAAATGAAATGAGGAAGAAACAAGAAGACAGAATAAAAACACTGAATAAGCCCCCCCCCCTTTTTTTTAGGCAGAAGAGATGTGGGAACTGCAGTACATATGAAATAAAAAAGGGTGATGAAAAGGAAACCATGAAGGCTCTCTTGCCACCATTACTAAGGAGAACAAGAAGCCATGACTTTACACGATGTGAAAGGAATTTCAAGAATTTATTTTTTCTCAGTGGTAAATGGGTGAAATAAAAGCAGGGAAGATATAATGCCCCTAAAACAATTGGGAATTTCAAAATCTTCGACTGTAACAGTATTACATAAGACACCCAGAGCGTGAACTCTATTCCTGTAAATTGCAATTAGGAGACACTTTACGAAACATTAGAGCACTACAGTAACTGAGAAGTGTAGAGGTTCCAAGTGACACAGTGGAAGTTGAAACTAATGCTCAGGTTAAACAAGGATATGATGGATATAGATCAAATTATCCAACATGAAGCTCAGTTGAAACTTAACCCCTAAACTCAAGGAGATAATTCTCTCTCTCTCACTCACATATACACACACACACACTCTCTCTCTCTCTCTCTCCCTCTTTCTCTCTATCACACACACACACGCATGTTCGGAACATGTCTGGCCTTACTAGGATCAGGTTAATAAATTAACCAATAGCAGGCAGGAGAAACTAGAAATGTCTTATGCCATTTATTGAGATACATACCAAAGTTTCGGGGAGAGTCAAACCACCGATATGAACGTCAATAAACGTCCTAAGAAAGAATAAAAATTCACAGTACCATGGATGGAACCTTATGACGATGTTATGGTCCGTTCTGGACCATTGTCCAGGACATTGCTATGGTCCATAAGATAGTCATTAGATTCCTTTTCTAAGTGAAAGCGTCGAGTGAATTGTCCTGAGAAGATTTCGACTCTCTCCTGTCTTTTATAAATTAAATTAGGTTAAATCGACTTATATTTATGTATAGCTAATAGATAATAACGAGATGGAAAGCTGGCAGCTTACTGGCAGCGCGGGATATCTTAGTCCCTTATAGCGTTGATATCCCAACGCACGCAGTTTAAGTTGGAGAATGGTCTATACTAGGGCAGGATGCAGGTTCTCGGGTTCACTACGTCATGTTGCTGGAGGTTCATAAGTTCATATTACGGGTTCAGGTGTTACCGTATAAGTTAGACTCAAACATGAACATAAGAACGATGTTACAAGCTTAAACGTTTACACAAAATTAAGTTTCTCACAATATTCTAGATGCATTCACATGTACCCTCAAGAAAGTATTTAAAATAACCCTCAGACCCAGGGTGGAGTACGTGGCTCTCACTGGCGACTCTCAGTCTGTCAAGACAGCAATGAAGCGAGTGACAGTGTGAGAGAGAGGAGGAAAAACAAACGTAATGTTATGATAGTGAACAGATTGAGGCAAATGAGAATCGAATGCCTTTCTTCAGGACACATTTATTGAAAACGTTGCTGTTTTTTTATCTTTATATAAGACGTTATGAAGATCCAGCGACCGAAACGATTTCACTAAACGTGTCCCTAAGTGAATACATTCGTGTACATGTTGCTCAAGTTGTCAACAGTCAGTTTCCTTTTTACTACTAAAAAGAAATCATGTAGGAGCCCAATAAAGCGCTGAGAAAATGGGAAGCAATCAGTCTTGATCCGACTGACTGAAAAAAATATATACGCCTTGCCGTCAATGCTAAAATTCTTTCGAGGGAGTAGGAACGAGCCGCTCCCTCCACTGAACCCACTTTACATTAATATTCAATGGGACGAAGAACTGAAATGCGAAGCTGTGATCCTCAGTAGAACAAGGATCAATAAACACGTCTAAGAAGAGTTCCTTTAGTACCAGTACTTAATTCACTGTCTCGGTAATTATAACACTCAAAGACTAGTCTCGATTTGCAAAAACATTCAAGTGGGAAAAAAGATGGTATAGATAAACACTGACAACCTCTAACAACTATGCTGTGTGGCACGGAAGTAAAGGAAGGAGGGGGGACAATAAAAAGGGGTAAAGAAATAAAACTAGTAGGGGATAAAGGGAGGACAGTGTTATATACACCGACAAGCATGCATCTCTCAGTGTGTGTGTGTATATATATATATATATATATATATATATATATATATATATATATACACAGTGTGTGTGTGTGTGTGTGTGTGTGTGTGTGTGTGTGTGTGTGTGTGTGTGTGTGTGTGTGTGTGTGTGTGTGTGTGTGTGTGTGTGTGTGTGTGTGTGTACACTGAACGTTACTTTAAGCCCGGTTTTAAGGATTAAAATAACCTTGACTAGCGGTGTAAAAGGGACATGTAGCCTTAATGGCTTTCGTCTAGTCGATAGGCTTCAAACAAAATAAACCAACTAATCAACCAATATCTATGCTGTAAATAAAATTAACCCACCAACCAATCCAGATTAATGTAAACATTACTTGCCACGGATTTTAAATGCTAATTAATTTCACGGAAAATATTTTATGTATTAGCGAAAGAAGTTTGACTCCAAAACTTTAAATTTCATTACATTCAACGAGTTACACAGTTTGCTAACATACACACGGCTGCGATGTGAAGCCAAGTACTCGGGTCATAGATCAACAGAGACGAACACAGTCACAGTTCCTCTCATCTGTGTAAGCAAGTGTCACAACACGCTGGAAAAAATGGAAAAATGCAGTATTATGCTATCCTTTTATTGACTACGTTTCGCTCACACGGTGAGCTTTATCAAGTTACAAAAGCTCGCATTATGCTACATTTGTGTCTATCTTTTTTTTTTTTCCATCGTGTCGGTATTTTATACCGACAACGTGATGATGGTGTCCTTAAGTAAAGATACGATGACAAACAATCTTTAATTTGGACAACGTTTCTCTCTGCGTGGAGCTTCACTAAGTCATAAATAGGTAAAGCTCCACATAGTGCGTCAGTTTTAATGTGATAACATTCTACAGAGAGCGGAGTAAACCAGATGAAGGCCTACACAAAGAAAAGGGTAGGCCTAATAAAAGGTTGCTCTACAACGTATGCCTTTTTTTCATTGTCAACAGTACGCCATTCAGATGCCTTAATTGTTTAAGTTGATTATCACATACATATATTTCTTCATATCCATCCCAAGAGATTTTAGTGCCAACCTTCAGAGAAGTCTTTATGAGGGAATTTAATGTTTCCCTAGACAGCTGATCAGCAAAATTGTGGCAGAGATGTCGAAATGCGAGCAGGTAGCACCAACAGCCAAACAGAAGAGGTCATCAACCAGGCCTGGTGTGAGACCAGGGCAGACCAGGCCATTAAGTTGGTCATGTATGAGACCAGGATTGAGGACAATGATCCAGAGATTCAACATATGAAGAAATGATGGTCTTCCTGCCATCTATCAGCTCGGTCAGGCCAGGAACCACCAAAGGCTTGGTCTGGGACCTCTGAAACCTTGAACAGCGAGAGACCTACTCGAAAAGGGAATGAAATGGGAAGTTTATCTTACAGACCTGTTTTTTCTTATATAGACACTTATAAAGTATTGTAATAATGTTGGTAGAATTACCCACAACATGTTAGGTAAAAGAACACACGTGCAACTAAGGCGACATTTCTAGTGTGGCAACGTTTCGGTCCTGGAGAGCGAAAACGTTGCCACAATAAAAATGTCGCGTTAGTTGCACATGTGTCCTTTTACCTAACAAATAAAGTATTGTTTTTATGTAGATAGATAGAAAAGAGGGCTAGTAGATAGATAAGCTACTATTTACTAGCTAGCGTCCTCTGTCTGTCCTCTTATAAACACAAGTTTAAATTTTCATAAGGAAGAACCAGGTTTTTCAGTGAGTTTTAACGTACCATTTCTTTAGTGTTTTAAGTCAGCCTCTGCATGTTTACAGCTTCAGGGGTCCCGGACCGGGCTGGCTTGATCAGCCAGGGCATTGGTGCTAGCATCACGCAGCAGTCCAACGCTGGCTAGAGAAGACCGTAGATTCCATCTTTCACAAAAAAACACTAAAAATGGATTTCTTAACGAACAGAAAGATACCAAACATGAAAACTTTGCTGAACAAGCTTTTATTACGACAACGTTTTATTCTAAATTGGGCGAAATGCTGTTCCAGTAAAAGAAGCTTGCGTTTCTGTCGTCATGCGAGATGAGATGTTGATGTATAAAAGGATGGGGTGGTAGATGTGACCTGATGCCAGTGACGGGCTCTTGTTCCCAGAAATTAGAGCTATGCTGCACTTTGATCAAATCCGTTTAACTCCCATCAATCAGGGGACTCCATGACCCCAGTGGGTTTACCGCTTACCCATGAATTGATAGCAAATAGCTTAACTGATGCTTTCTTCGGAGAAACATCAGAGTTTTCACATTAGAAAACTGAAGTGTTGAGTTTGTTGGTATTGCCGATAAGTGAAAGTTTAACCATTTAAATTTGAAAGGTTGGGTGTCACAGAAGAAATGGGTGAGGTTGATGGGGGTCAAGGGACGAGTGAGGTTGATGGGTTGAGTGAGGTTGATAAGGCCGAGAGGATGGGTAAAATCAATACGTTGAATGGATTGGTGAGGATGAAGAGATGGATGTTGAGGATAGAGTGAAGTCTTATATACCGACAAGGATGTTAAGACACAACATGCAGTTGTCTTATTATTGTATAGAGATTATTTACATCCACTAAAGACTTGATGAATTCTCAGAAATGGAGAGACGTAAAGTACAGAGGCGGGCAAGTGTTGTCACCTGCAGTAATGAGTTCAGCCAAGTGGAAACTTCGAAGTTCGAAACTAGTTGGGTCAGTAGGCCGACTTCTGAACTTCTCCACAATGCTTATGTAACAGCAGCGTCATATCCGTTGAGAATCAGGTTTGGCCAATCTTTAGGAAATCAGGAATGAACCTGCTTTCCGTGAGATGGTGTTTGCGGTGGCGGCCACAGCAGACTGTATGTTAAGTCGGTTTAATCTGTCTGCTTTTTTTGTTTTTTTTTGATAACTAGTTAGATGGAGAGGAAGTACCTCAGATGATCCTGTGTGTTGCACTGACAACGATGTTAGTCGCATCTCACTGGCAGGTACTTCCGTGTTCCTTGATCCTTGTGTTCGGCTCCGTACCAGGTTCACCAACGTAAAACTTGTCATGGTTACCACAGGGTATCGTGTTGGCGCAGACAGTTGTGTCTTTGTATGCTGGTGAACATACCTAGAGGAAGTACCTGGTGGACGCACCTAGTAGACATACCTGGGGGACGAAAAGTCTTCTCAATAAGATGCCATGAACAGCATACTGAGCAAAAGGAATGAAATGAGAGGAAGATGGATAAGGAAGATAGCGAGTATGGGTAGAGAAAGAGGAACTTCGAGGAGAGAGAGAGAGAGAGAGGGGGGGGTGAAGAGGAGGGAGAAAGGGTAGGGTGAGAGAAGAGAGGAACAATAGAAGAGAGGAAAGGATCGGCGGGAGTAAAGAAGGGAGAAGGAAAGACGGAAGGGCTGGAGGGGGAGCTGGAGAGTGTCATTAACTG
This sequence comes from Cherax quadricarinatus, assembly GCF_038502225.1. Lineage (NCBI taxonomy): Eukaryota > Metazoa > Arthropoda > Malacostraca > Decapoda > Parastacidae > Cherax > Cherax quadricarinatus. The sequence goes on along the minus strand of NC_091364.1, from coordinate 13,569,762 downwards.
GCTTATCGATGACTGTCTCTAAATCCGCCACTATTCAAATGTGAGGGAGCCAGTTGTCCGTGTTTCTATTTTCAACCCCTCCATTCCCCCGGACACAAACTTTAAACCAATATAAACCCCACCATAAAACTACTATAAACAGATTTTAAATCAACATAATCACCATAGACCAATATGAACGCCATCTTTAAAACCAATGTCAACAAATTAAAACTACTATAAATATCACCCAAATACCAGTATAAACCACCTTAAACACAATATAAATACAACTTTAAAAGCAATATAAACACTGCCTTAAAACCAATGTTAACATTACCTTAAAAACAATGTAAGCATCATCTTAAACACAATGTAAACACCTAAACAACAATGTAAATACCTTGAAACTAGTATCAACGCTACCTTGAAAACATTATAAAAACATTATCACCATCTTAAAACAAACTTAAGCAACATCTTAAAACCAAAATAAACACCGCATTAATATGCACATTGCAGAACCAGCTCTAAGACTGTCGCAGTCAATTTGAAGAACATTATCGAATTTTTCGTCACAAAGTTGTCCAAAGTCGAACTAAGAGATTGACGTGCTTGGCAATATTAATTGTCTGCCACCATTCAACGTTTCATTGCAATGGAATAATTTCCTCAGAGGCACCAAAACAACCCTGGCAGCTCCTGACTGGCTCCTTTGGAGATCCGATCTGGATACAACCTCAATGATTTCAGGAGGCGAAAGTTCTAGGCTGGGGCGGAAGCGGCTATTGAGGCAGTGAACCATGCCTTCAGGTAACTGTTACTGCGAAGTTACTCATATCTTGCAAGAATGTTTTCTCTTTCCATGCGAGATTTTGCCGTTGCTGCCAGAACATCCACATCTTGATACAATACAGGACCTTGAGCGTCCAGGAGAGTATGTATCGCAGGTGGGCACATAATCCGAATCAGCGATGAAAGGTTTCCACCAAGAAGACAGTAACGAGTTCCAAAAACTCCTTTTAACTGTGTTGGTACGTGGGTCGTCGTAGACATGTGTTGGGAATTAGCTTTAGTCGATGTTTTTTCCACTTGCTAGAATCTCTTGATTAACAAGAATTTGGAGCCAGAAACTGCGTCATGACGCACCGTGAACGCGGCGGGGATAACCAGCGCCATGGAGTATAAGAGAGCCATTCTGTTGGATGGAATGTGACAGGGAAACTATTTGCAAAGTAGAGCAGCTCTTTCTGCGATTTCTATTCTAGCAGCAAACTGCGTTAGCAGCGACACTATCTAAACACATCCCACCACTTCCCTAAAGTCGCAAGAGACCAAAGACAGCTTGTGCTTGCTGTTGCCTACTTCCTGAAGCTTTGTGGGCTCTTAAGAGTTGTCATCTGAGGCGGACACTGAGACGGGAGGTCTATCAGGAGCTGTCTGTCTCAGTATACCACAACTGCGATGATGTTCTTGGCTATATTTCACAGAGACTGCTGTGTGTCAGTTCCTTAAAGTTTTGATTAAGCCTGCGAGCTGTTTCCGATATTATATAAGATGCCACGAGGGCTCACTCGCCCCGGTCCTATCCAAGGCTGAAGATAATTCTGGATAGAAAATACTCTAGAGCTTGAAGAAAAGAGTTCTGCTCTTTAGGATGATGAATTAGACACTTGTTGAAACGTTTCGCTAATCAGTGGCTTCTTCAGGCCAATATGGAGAAAAATTATTGCAGATCGGTAGAAGTTTAAGGTAGTTAGTCCCTCAGCCTGGAGTCAATGTAATCAGTCCATCAATCTTGATAAGAGTACAGCATATGTGCGGGAGAAGAAGCTTATATACTGTAGACAGGTGAGGTGAAGCAGTCGTGGGCGAGGTCACCTTAGACAAATCCACAGGAAGAAGTAGGTCAAACAGCCGAATAACACAAACCTTGCTTTATGGAAAAGATATCAGGGTTAAAACTTTAAGGCCAATCTGAAGAGCCATTCTCCTGTTATCTCACAGATTTCAGCTATTCCACAAGCTTAACTTAAAGGGTAATTACTATCCTGGTCGCATGAAGTATCAGCCGTTAAATATTAGAAACGTTCAGCAGGGGCAGAATCAAATGTATCCGAAGTAATTTAACGGGAATCAAAATGATACCTTTTCCCTTCGTCAAAATAGAAGCTCCGCACCTTCACACTGGTATACCGTTCTTCGTTGTTGTCGAAGTAGCTGGCACTTTCCTGTGAACGTTCGAAGCAAAGGAGGAGAGCCTTTTTTGTAAGTTATCAGTCAAGCCTGGAATATTGAAATGGGTTCTAAAAGTCTGATCATATTCCACTTGCACATGTCAATAGTTGCATGATTCTTGCTCTAGTTACCTTATACCAGTGTTGAAAACTTGTTGCACGTCGCTCACATCTTCTCGTGTTGTAAGGAAATGAAAACGAAATGAAATGAAAAGAGAGAAAATAAGAAAAAACTTAAAGATTCCCTTTCTGGAATAAATAATAATAATAATAATAATAATAATAATAATAATAATAATAATAATTAAATAAATTTACTGGAAGCAAAAAAACATTATGAAGCATACGGTACGGCTTCTGGGAAATGCAGGCAATCAGGTTTAATCCGAGGAAGAGGGGATGTCTCCAGTTCTTCGCATCAAGAAACCTTCCCGAATTTGAAGGGTAAACTGGAGATACTAAAATAAGATACACACACACACACACACACACACACACACACACACACACACACACACACACACACACACACACACACACACACACACACACACAGCAATAGAGGGGTATAAAGAGAGGAGCGAAGGTGGAGGGAGAGGGGGCTGTCATCAGCGTCAAGGAAGGGGCAGGGGGATGCGCCCCCTC
>NC_091364.1:13524401-13554401 GCF_038502225.1 Cherax quadricarinatus | reverse complement strand
TCGAACTTCACCAATATCATCCTCGAACTTCACCAGTATCATCCTCGAACTTCACCAATATCATCCTCGAACTTCACCAATATCATCCTCGAACTTCACCAATATCATCCTCGAACTTCACCAATATCATCCTCGAACTTCACCAATATCATCCTCGAACTTCACCAATATCATCCTCGAACTTCACCAATATCATCCTCGAACTTCACCAATATCATCCTCGAACTTCACCAATATCATCCTCGAACTTCACCAATATCATCCTCGAACTTCACCAATATCATCCTCGAACTTCACCAATATCATCCTCGAACTTCACCAATATCATGCTCGAACTTCACCAATATCATCCTCGAACTTCACCAATATCATCCTCGAACTTCACCAATATCATCCTCGAACTTCACCAATATCATCCTCGAACTTCACCAATATCATCCTCGAACTTCACCAATATCATCCTCGAACTTCACCAATATCATCCTCGAACTTCACCAATATCATCCTCGAACTTCACCAATATCATCCTCGAACTTCACCAATATCATCCTCGAACTTCACCAATATCATCCTCGAACTTCACCAATATCATCCTCGAACTTCACCAATATCATCCTCGAACTTCACCAATATCATCCTCGAACTTCACCAATATCATCCTCGAACTTCACCAATATCATCCTCGAACTTCACCAATATCATCCTCGAACTTCACCAATATCATCCTCGAACTTCACCAATATCATCCTCGAACTTCACCAATATCATCCTCGAACTTCACCAATATCATCCTCGAACTTCACCAATATCATCCTCGAACTTCACCAATATCATCCTCGAACTTCACCAATATCATCCTCGAACTTCTCCAATATCATCCTCGAACTTCACCAATATCATCCTCGAACTTCACCAATATCATCCTCGAACTTCACCAATATCATCCTCGAACTCCACCAATATCATCCTCGAACTTCACCAATATCATCCTCGAACTTCACCAATATCATCCTCGAACTTCACGAATATTATACTCGAAGTCGCTCTTATGACGCCCAAACGTTATTAAAATCCAGAGCTGAGAATCATCCTATGTTAGGAAGAAGGCTTTTGAAACTTGACGTGGTGGGGGAGGAGAAACGGAGGGGGAGAGACGTGGAGAAGAGAGGGAGGGGTAGAGACGAGGAGAAGAGAGGGAGGGGAGAGACGTGGAGAAGAGAGGGAGAGAGAGAGACGTGGAGAAGAGAGGGAGAGAGAGAGACGTGGAGAAGAGAGGGAGAGAGAGAGACGTGGAGAAGAGAGGGAGAGAGAGAGACGTGGAGAAGAGAGGGAGAGAGACGTGGAGAAGAGAGGGAGAGAGAGAGACGTGGAGAAGAGAGGGAGAGAGAGAGACGTGGAGAAGAGATAGAGAGGAAGAGGACGGGGGTGTACAGAAGAAAGAGGTAGGATAGGTGGGTGATAAGAGAGAGGAAGGGGAAAAAGAATCGTAGAGAAACAAGAGTAAGGGAGGAGACTAGGCAGGGAAGAGATAGTGAGGGGAAAGGAGGAAGGATAAGAGAAGAGTGAGAATTAAGGGGAGAAAGCTAGTTAAGAGAGAAGATGGAGTGTTAAGAGAAGGAGAGTCAGAGAAGGAGAGCGAAGGGAAAAAAAAGGAGGAAAGTGAGGGGAGGTGAGGGGAGGTGAGGGGAGGTATAGAAGAGCAGGAGGGAAGGGGGAAAGAGACCAAATTATATCATATTTTTGAGGAATACTTCGAGGAGTATTTGATGCCATTCTGACGACCTCTTGGGGTTTGCGATGCCGCTTTTGTGCCGCTCATTTGGCTGTTGTGGTATTTGATGGCGAGCCGGCTAGGGAAATTACTATTTGATGGGTCCTTGTGAGGCGGGGAAGGGGGGGTGAGAAGGGGGGGTATTATTATGGTTTCCTTGTGGTGGGGTCAGGCTGCCTTCCGTGGGTGGAGGAGGAGCGGTCTGGTTGCCTTCCATGGGTGGGGAGGCGGGGTCAGGCTGCCTTCCGTTGGTGGGGAGGCGGGGTCAGGCTGCCTTCCGTGGGTGGGGGAGGGGGGTCAGTCTGCCTTCCGTGAGTGGGGAAGGGGGATCAGGCTGCCTTCCGTGGGTGGGGAGGGGGGTCAGTCTTCCTTCCGTGGGTGGGGGAGGGGGATCAGGCTGCCTTCCGTGGGTGGGGAGGGGGGTCAGTCTTCCTTCCGTGGGTGGGGGAGGGGGATCAGGCTGCCTTCCGTGGGTGGGGAGGGGGGTCAGTCTGCCTTCCGTGGGTGGGGGAGGGGGTCAGGCTGCCTTCCGTGGGTGGGGAGGGGGGTCAGTCTTCCTTCCGTGGGTGGGGAGGGGGGTCAGTCTGCCTTCCGTGGGTGGGGGAGGGGGATCAGGCTGCCTTCCGTGGGTGGGGAGGGGGGTCAGTCTTCCTTCCGTGGGTGGGGGAGGGGGATCAGGCTGCCTTCCGTGGGTGGGGAGGGGGGTCAGTCTGCCTTCCGTGGGTGGGGGAGGGGGATCAGTCTGCCTTCCGTGGGTGGGGGAGGGGGATCAGGCTGCCTTCCGTGGGTGGGGAGGGGGGTCAGTCTGCCTTCCGTGGGTGGGGGAGGGGGTCAGGCTGCCTTCCGTGGGTGGGGAGGGGGGTCAGTCTTCCTTCCGTGGGTTGGGAGGGGGGTCAGTCTGCCTACCGTGGGTGGGGGTGGGGGTCAGGCTGCCTTCCGTGGGTGGGGAGGGGGGCCAGTCTTCCTTCCGTGGGTGGGGAGGGTGGTCAGTCTTCCTTCCGTGGGTGGGGAGGGGGGTCAGTCTTCCTTCCGTGGGTGGGGATGGGGGTCAGTCTGCCTTCCGTGGGTGGGGGAGGGGGGTCAGGCTGCCTTCCGTGGGTGGGGAGGGGGGTCAGTCTTCCTTCCGTGGGTGGGGAGGGGGGTCAGTCTTCCTTCCGTGGGTGGGGCGGGGGGTCAGTCTGCCTTCCGTTGGTGGGGAGGGGGGTCAGTCTGCCTTCCGTGGGTGGGGAGGGGGGTCAGTCTGCCTTCCGTGGGTGGGGAGGGGGGTCAGTCTTCCTTCCGTGGGTGGGGAGGGGGGTCAGTCTGCCTTCCGTTGGTGGGGAGGGGGTCAGTCTTCCTTCCGTGGGGGGGGAGGGGGGTCAGTCTGCCTTCCGTGGGTGGGGAGGGGGGTCAGTCTGCCTTCCGTTGGTGGGGAGGGGGGTCAGTCTGCCTTCCGTGGGTGGGGAGGGGGGTCAGTCTGCCTTCGGTTGGTGGGGAGGGGGGTCAGTCTGCCTTCCGTGGGTGGGTGAGGGGGATCAGACTGCCTTCCGTGGGTGGGGAGGGGGGTCAGTCTTCCTTCCGTGGGTGGGGAGGGGGGTCAGTCTTCCTTCCGTGGGTGGGAAGGGGGGTCAGTCTTCCTTCCGTTGGTGGGGAGGGGGGTCAGTCTGCCTTCCGTTGGTGGGGAGGGGGGTCAGTCTGCCTTCCGTGGGTGGGGAGGGGGGTCAGTCTGCCTTCCGTGGGTGGGGAGGGGGGTCAGTCTGCCTTCCGTTGGTGGGGAGGGGGGTCAGTCTGCCTTCCGTGGGTGGGGAGGGGGGTCAGTCTGCCTTCCGTTGGTGGGGAGGGGGGTCAGTCTGCCTTCCGTGGGTGGGTGAGGGGGTTCAGACTGCCTTCCGTGGGTGGGGAGGGGGGTCAGTCTTCCTTCCGTGGGTGGGGAGGGGGGTCAGTCTTCCTTCCGTGGGTGGGAAGGGGGGTCAGTCTTCCTTCCGTTGGTGGGGAGGGGGGTCAGTCTGCCTTCCGTTGGTGGGGAGGGGGGTCAGTCTGCCTTCCGTGGGTGGGTGAGGGGGATCAGGCTGCCTTCCGTGGGTGGAGAGGGGGGTCAGTCTTCCTTCCGTAAGTGGGGAGGGGGGTCAGTCTTCCTTCCGTGGGTGGGGAGGGGGGGATTACTATAATTGTTTCTAAACATTTGTGTTTGTACTTGTTTCTTCGTGTTTAATGGCGCTGAGCTCCAGCTCTTGGGATCCTGTTTCACAACCTTCATTTGACTGGCGGTGTTCTTCTATATATTTTTTAAATCATATAAGAAATCAAACATTCCATTTCGCCTCTTCAGTCATGTTAGGTTCGACTCTTAGCCAATTCTGATTTTCAACTTAAGTTTCAAGTTTCGTTTAATGTTTTAATAAGTTAGGACTCCATGTTGATATTACCTTTTACAGAACATATCTTACGTAGTTTGTACGATTCCTTGTTTACGTTCTTGGGGATCATTATTATATTTCACGTTGATGTTATTAAAGGCAAGTCTTACATTTACCAACCTAGCGTCTAATGGCTATTTTAGACTTTATTATGCCTTAGGAGATCAATATAAAGTCTAACTTCAGGTCATTTTCAGTAATGTAGTGGTTTACGATCTCAAAAAATACATTGTCTCCCACCTTTTAGTCTCGCCTCTTCATTTTTGCATTTATAAATCCTGATTTCTGATAGCCACTTCCTGGCCAATTCTCTGGTAACTAGGATTCTTAAGCCCTTTCCAAATTCAGTATGATCAAGTTCCACATTATTTACTTTGTATGTGTTGCAGCTTTTGTTTTCATTCCCATACATCAAGACCTCGCACGTATCCATACAAAAGCGTTCGTCACTTTTACGACCACATTATCAAATTTTCCAAATCATTCTTAAGGTGATTGGTATCCTTCTCTGAATTTGCTGCTTCCCTAGTTTTGTGTCGTCAGCGAATTTACTGATGTCGCTTTTTATTCTTTCAAGGCTAATTAATGTATATTATAAAAAAAACAGTGGGCCAAAAACTGATTCCTGTGGAACCAAACTTATAACTGGTCCCCATTTTCATTTCACCCCATTTATGAAAACTCTCTGAAGCCATGCATGGATCCAAGAGATAAGTTTTCCCCCAATACAGTAAGTTACCACTTACATTGTTGAATAACAAAAAAAGGCACATTACCTTACTGGAACAATATACTAATAACCCTCACAGGTGACTTTGTTAATGGTCCAAGTCGGACCAAAACGTCGTCGTAAGCTCCTCTCTTCTATTTGCGGCTTATTTGTGTATTAAACTGTTGAAGGCTGAAGACTGACATTCAGATGCACAACACTATAATCTTAATCTTTGAACATGAACGGCCTCTTGTGAAATCCTTCTTGTGCATTATTAATCAAATTGTGTTCATTAAAGTAGCTTCTAATTGCATCCGCTATTAATGACCATATTAACTTGTCTATTGCTGAGGTCAGGCTAAGTGGACCGCAATACAATAGTGAGACTTTTACTCTCGTGTTGTAACTAGAGCTACACTAGCCATCTTCCACATTTCCTGTACGATACTCGATTGCAGCTGTGTGTTAAAAAGACTAGTTAGCGGTTCACCAAGTTCCATCTTGTATTCTTTATGTAGCCTTAAAAACGATTGATTTCTTTAATCGAGTTACTTGCTCGATAGTAGTGTCTAATGATCGTTGTGTGTTATGGGTTCTTCAGATCCTCTATAATTAGTTACTGGGATTTCATTTGTGCTTTCTCGTGTGATGACTAACAGGAAATTGTTAAAAGGTGAGCACATTTCTTTCTCATTATCAGTAAGCTGTTCTGAGTTAAGTGGACATAACCTTTCACTAATCTTAGTCCTATACACTATTTTAAGAAATCTTTTGATTTTCTCTAGGATTCCCTTGCGACTTTAATTACATAGTCATGTTACGATTTGTATTACAATTGTGGGATATTTTAAGGATTATTTAAAAAAAAAGAACTAATTATTATCTAAAGTGACAGTATCTTCAGGAATCCCATCAGAAAACTTGAAAAGAAACGCTACATCGATCATCCATGATGGACCTAAGAGGTCAAAATATGCCAGGTTATCCTTATGATTGTCCTTAGTATTCATTTCAGGAGATAATAACAACGACACCAGTAAATAGGAGGTCGGACTTCGTGATGCCACCAATATATTAGCCAAACGAGTACGTAAACAACAGAACTTCCTACGAACGCAGCTTATCTTTCAACGGTGTGTGTAGCTCTTAAGTGTCTGTTAATGCTCTTAGTAAATATATGGGGCTCACATAACAAGTTTACAGTTCACTAATTAACTCTAATACTACTCTCAATTTCTCTAATTAATTACAGGTCGTAAGAAAGAGGAATTAAGTAATTTGCCTGACAATTAAGTCTCAATTTATAATGTCAGTTTATGTACCTCCTCCATGAATAATTTCTGTTACTATTATTTAGCAATTTATATTATATGGTAAATTAGGCCCGAAAAGTGTGTAATATTTTTAATAAGTTTTAATCTTTTTTTTTTTTTTAATACGAATAAGCGGTCAGAAAAGAGACTCATTTGATGCACCTATAGATGTCTCTCCTCCCCCGAAGAAATAGTTATATTTCCTGTATATCGTTCTTAGAATAGTTTTGTATCATATGATCTTTTTCGGTAGGAATATATGTATTTTGGACAGTAGTACAGTATTTAGAACAAATGTCATGTTGGCAGCTTTCATGGGTACTTTTTGTAAGATCTTCACTGATATAAATACAAGTCAGGTCACCACTTAGCACCAGCTATGTTCCTTAAGTCTATTGTAATGAGCAGTCCGGGACCTATAGCATACTTCATTATTCTTACTTTCGTACTTACAGGTAATAATGAAGATGATAAATTTGTGACCGTTTCTTCCAAGGTCTAGTATGACCCATAAAATATCTGTTAGGGACCCCTCGTTTGTCAACACCAAGCAAAGAAGGTCATTTCCACTATCTAATTATTTCGCAAACTGCTGTAAAAAAAAATATTTCTGGATAACCATTAAGTCACTGAACTCTTGACTAGCAGTCAAAGAATTCCAGCCATTCTGGCTGAAATTAAAATCCCATTTGATTACTACATTTCCACCTCTTGAAGACTTTACAATATCGTCTAAAAGCAATTTCTCTTGGTGACTGAGTTCCGGGGATAATTTAGCACACATAAGATAAGCATTTCAGGCTCTTCAAGAAACTGCAACCACACGGTTCATGTTTATTCTCTGCTTTTACATCAATTTTAATGCGGCAAATCAAGTTTTCTCTGCATACCACAGCGCCACTCCGTCCCCTTTCGTTTTTAATACGAGTGTGGAATAACTTAAACCCTTTAATGTGGCATTCTGCAGGCATATCCTGACTCTTCATGCGTAACCATTTCTCTGCTACTGAATAATATCCATGTTTGCTCAATATACAATTAATCTTAAGCTCGTTTATCTGATTCTTAGCGCTACGGCTATTGTATAATAGATGTCGAGAAAGTTTTTAATTTGCATTGTTCCTCTGAATCCTGTTGTTTTTCTTTTATTTTCGGCATTATTATTACGCATTGTAGTTCTTTTTCCACTGGGTTTGGAATGTTCCTCTTTCGAATTATTTACAGTTTTACAACGTCTGGAAACACAGCAACACGTACAACCTCACTTGTTCCGTACCCGTACATGATCAAAAGCTTAACCTGATCTATACCTACACCTGTTCTAGATTTACAGCTGCACTAGGTCTTAACCAGGTGCCTTTGCGTCAGTATTCTCACTCCGTGCCTGAGGTAGTATTGCTTCTAAGGTGGAGCTGAATGCAAACAACGAGTATCAGAGATCACATAGCGAGAAATTCACACTGCTTATGACACAGATTAACTCACACGGAGACAGCACAACTGTAGATGGATGCGGTGTGATGGAGCCAGATCCGTGTGTCGTAGACACTTGCTAGTGGTAAAAGGAAACCCACAGGTAGGCAGGAGAATAGTTGATTTGTGTATTTCGAGTTTGTCCTCATTCCTCATCAGAATATTAGGGGTGAGAAAACTATTCATTTTACAGTGGCGATTCGGTGGTGGTAGACAAATAGGTGTTATTCCCAGTTGGACAAGTGGGTGTGAGTCCTAATTGGACAAGTGGGTGTCAGTCCTAGGTGGACAAGTGGGTGTCAGTCCTAGGTGGACAAGTGGATGTGAGTCCTACTTAGACAAGTGGGTGTCAGCCCTAGATGGACAAGTGGGTGTCAGCCCTAGATGGACAAGTGGGTGTCAGCCCTAGATGGACAAGTGGGTGTCAGTCCTAGATGGACAAGTGGGTGTCAGTCCTAATTGGACAGGTAGGTAGCAATCCTAGTTGGGTAGGTGAGAGTCAATCCCAGTTCGCCATGTAAGGTCCTTTCGTCTATACAGTCTGAGACGCAGATGGAAGCATACAGACCAACTGTCATGTTGCCATCGTCTGCTCCAACACTTGGGTTTCCTTCCACTACAAGTACTACATATTTCGGTCTCACAATGAGATCTTTTTCAGATTCAAAACTATATAAGAGATGAAGCATATAAAAAGCCAGGCCACGTGACCACAGCGATCAAAAACTGCCAATAAAATAATAACAAAAATAATAATAATATTGTTTTTATTATTATTATTATTATTATTATCATCATCATGGAGAGATTTATACAAGTAGAAATTATTCAGAGCCATGGAAATGGGAGATAAATAGATTTGATTCCAGGTTAGGATATCTCCAATTCCCTAGATCAAGAACCTTCCAGCAGCACCAAAACATCCTCTTTGAATGGTTCAACCATTAATAAATAAAAGATATCACTGTCTATTATGCGAAGATATTTATTTCGGCAAGATAAGTCGCCTCTGTAAATGCAGGTCTCCTCTGATGGTGGCGCCTTGAGGCGGGCAGAAGGCTCTTGATCTAAGGGACTAGATCAACCCTTTCCTTCCTTGGAACAAATCTGATTATGTGATTATCCCTACACGTTTAGTGCTTCCCCCATTTATGTAACAGTCGTTTTTCCAAAGCTAAACACACCAAGACTGAGGGACTGACAACCTCATGCTGACGTACTGATCACCTCATATCTGTATCTTCACAATTTTGGCTCTCCTTAGTATTTCAACTGAGGAAGCCTGTTGGGCAGGCGAAACGTCTCGTTAATATAAATACCGAACCGTTGCAGACGTTTCTTGCAGGGTGTTACATCCGCGTGGTTGCAAACGAGACAATTTTCCCGTTGTCGCCTCCAGGACTCAGAGACCTTCCATATCAAGGAAAAATATAAGAAAGAAGACATCATAAACCAGACCGAGAAATCCCCGCAAGGTTTAAATAGGAGGAGGAGGGAGGTAGCAAGGCGTCCGCGCTGGTCGCTAAACCTTGCAGTAAAACAGGATCACCGGACACACCAGCTAGTTTAAATAACATAAAACACGACCCAGGAAATGCGGGATATAGCAGACCCAACATATTCTTACTGGATACGACATTTTTTCTTTTAGGTATGTGAGGCTTTTCTCCTTCCCGGTTGCGATAGTTTCTCTCTAGGTATAGTAGGTTTCTAGTTAGGCATAGCAGGTTTCTAGTTAGGTTTGACAGATTTCTCGCTAGGTATAGCAGGTTTCTAGCTTCGTATAACAGGTTTCTAGTTAGGTATAACAGGTTTCTCGCTAGGTATAGCAGGTTTCTAGCTTCGCATAACAGGTTTCAAGTTAGGTATAATAGGTTTCTCCCTAGATACAGCAGGTTTCTCGTACTATGTGCCACGTCTTCTCGTCGAGAGGCTCTCGCTCGCTAGAAACATTTTCTTGAATACGTGCAAAATTTGTTCGCTAATAGGGCATCATCTCGCTACCTACAAGGCGTCCCCTCGAAAAGTATTGTCTCCCTAACCACGACATTTTCTTTGCTACTTAGATTTGAAGTTAGCCAGGACACGCTTCTAGCCAGCTACTTTGATTTGAAGTTAACTACGACACTTTTTTCGCCAGTTACTTAGATTTTCAGTTAGCTACAGCTCTTTTCTTGCAGGTTATCTACGACACTTTTTTTTCGCCAGATATTTACATCTGAAGTTAACTACGACACTTTTTACCGCCAGCTACATTTTTTTCGCTAGCAATGATATTTCTGCACCAACTACGACAGTTCTAGCTAAGTACTGAGACTTAACTCATCCTTTTAACATTTACCCTTCTGCCCTTTCAGCTTAAGTTTCATAATTATACAACCATTTTTAACCATTAAACCTCAAATTGGTGGATTACTTCCTCAAAAAACCAAACATTCTCCATCGTTTTATGAGGTTTTAAGATTTTTTTTTAGTAAATTTAGTGGTCCACCAAAATGAGATACTTTGGGTTAAAGTAAATTAGCGTAAAAGTGTCTAATCTTATGGAGTTTGATGATTTGTTTTTCACGTTTAATTTATAAAATTAGTGATCACTGCCCCGTCAACCAGCTCCTTTATCACGAAGATTTATTGTCAGAACGGCTAAGACATTCACGTTAGTTTTTTGAGAAAATGAACAAGTTTATTTTTTCACAAATCAGTTTTAGAGGCTAAGAGCTGTTATCTTACCTCAGCTCCTTTCAAAGTCTACCTCTATCTGAGGTATATTACCACCAATCAGATAAAGCTCGACACCACGACAGGCTGATAAAGGAAGCAGCGCAGCATACACTAGAAAGCACTGTGATCTGGGAGAGAGTGACTATTGTCACGGCTTCGGAAACCACACATGAGACCAGTAAATCATATCAATCGATCGACTGTTTAAGAGGGGAGTACACGAGCCAGGGCTACACCCCTACGAAATCAGATAAGAAACTTTAATTACGTTCACACACACACACACACACACACACACACACACACACACACACACACACACACACACACACACACACACACACACACACACATACAGGATACTAAAAAATAATCCAGAAATGATAAAGAATTATTTTACTAAGAAGAAAGGCAATGGAATGGATTCTGCTGTAATCATTAGAAATGCAAGAAATCCTGGGCACCTGATGTTTGAAGCAATGATGGCAGAGTGGGCCCTGGCGTCGGGAAATAGTATATATAGTCTTGTAACCACGAACAACTGATATTTAATCAATAACAACACTGCGACTAGCCGGAGAATCGAGCCCTTGTTGTTTTAGCCCGCCTCATAGGTAATCGCAAACTCTTGTCAGTGTTCCAAGGAAGCATATATGGAGACTGAGAAAACACACGTATGATTTAACTGTATATTTAATATTTATACATCCAATGGAGGTTCCGTTCAGCATTCTACTAAGGAGACCCTCAGCTAATGGTCGAAATATGCAAACAAAATTCATTTATGTATAATTATAGTCTCATGTTGGTTTTCCTTAAAAACAGGCAAATGTTTACCATACGGTATAATCTTCACTTGTTTTAATATATTAAAGGTATGATAGGGAAGACCCATCTGTCACTTGACTTGCAGTGTTAACGATGTTAATGTGACAGTAAGCTGACAAATGATAGGAAAAAGACGCTTATAACAATCAATTATTTAAATATTTCTAGCATAAATAATACTCAAAATCAGTAGTAGAGGAGGTACAGATTGGCTGTCAGATCAGTCAGTTGCTGCCAAGGTATGGTGAGGTTTGGTCCTGGAGGTCAGGCATTGCCGAGAGGCATAGTTACACGGTAACACAGTGGGAAGTAAGGATAGTTATGTTTCCCTTATCACAGTCATCATTCAAGACGGGTTCATTCACAGTGTTGAAAATGTGAGGGATGGATCTAGGGAAAGAGGGACGCTTAGGTGGCAGTAAATTGTTTTTCATGTTGGTCAACAGTGGTGTGTGATACAGGCTTGAAAAGAAAGTAAACTCTTATTTTTCAATGGTGTTTTTGAGATGAACAGCATCATCCTCGGGACACCTTAGTTTAATGCCGTCTTTTTTTTTTTTGGTATCCGTACATTATTAGTGCTAGAATCCAATTCTGGGCAATGTGAACTATATTTTACGCACAGACTTTATATCGTCTATTCTACATTGCATATTTGCGTTCTCGTAATTTTGTTTCTAGAGATCCGGCTCTTTCACCCACAGAGGAGCAATCATATCTTCCACAAGCTGATACTGAAGACTTAAGCTGTGCCTGTGTTTCCGTTAAGATGTTGTGTTTTGGTAAATTCTTTAATGAATTTGGTGGAGAATAATGCAATACTCGTGTTGATTTTCTGCAGAATAGGGACAAATGAATGATGTCGTACGTCCAGCGGAATCATTCGGTGGTGGCATTTTGTGTTTGCAGAACGTGTTTAGAGCTTTAAGACATTCAGTACGGCAAAGAGGAAACCACCACCAACAAACATTATATATAATATTTCGATTTTGGAAGAGTTTTATGAAATCACGATAAACCTTGACCTGATAGAACACTTCAAAGAGTGAAACGTCATCTATAATCAAGACTGTATCTGCACCAAGTGTCCATCATACTTGTGGGTAATATCTACCTAATAGTTGCACAGGATGTGATGACACCAACAAGAGCTGAGTCGCAGTCATACAGTTTCGACACTAACTAAAGCAAATATCTCTGCATTAGGACTGAAAAAGCCACTCGTGGCGATATATTTCCTTCAATAAATATCATAATTTTACGCATGTGGCTTCATTTCCTTCAATCATACACACGAAGTACTGATATATCAACTACAAATATATTTACAAAAAATGTGCAAAAGTGTCTGAAGAGAAATTCTCGAAGCCAGCACAGAAATATGAGAAGTTGTGTGTTTAAGCTACGTAAGAAGCAGTGTGGAAGGTATACTTAAAGTTGTCTATAAAGAGTGTTAGATGATTGATATAATATTAATGACTCGGGTAGAAACTGAGAACACTAAGGAGATATATGGGATAAAATATTTTGTTGTGGTTTCAGGAGTGTTCGAAAAGTGGAATGAATTAGATGAGGAATGATTTATATGAGGAACGACTTAGATGAGGAATGTTTTAGATGAGGAATGATTTAGATGAGGAATAATCTAGATATGGAACGATTTAGATGAATGTTTAAGATGAGGAATGATTTAGATAGGAAATGATTTAGATGAAGAATGATTTAGACGAGGAATGATTCAAATGAATGATTTAGTTGAGGAATGATTTAAATGAGGAATGATTTAGATAAGGAGCAGGTGGAGGCAAAGTCAATACACACCTTCATGGGTAGATATAATGAGGCTCCAGACATCAGTAATGCCAATTTGAGTATTCTATAAAGCAGGACCAGGAGCTGAGTCTCGACCCGTACAACGCAACTCGGTTACTACACACACACAAGCCAAATGTCTGCGCGCACACACACACACACACACACACACACACACACACACACACACACACACACACACACACACACACACACAACATAAGCAGTAACAAAGCAGGAGGAGAAGCAGCAGCAGTAGCAGAAGGTGGCGTCTCTCCCCTGCTGAAATAGCGCCATAAACCCAGCGATCACAACCCCTCCCTCACGAAGGATTACGATCCAAATGCAAAAAGGAAACCGAAATAAATCATCAGTGATATGGGAATACATTATCAGGGTAGGGGATATGGTAGGGCCGAGGTAAGGGGAGGAACAGGGAAGGGGGTAGTGGTAATGGAAGGGGAGGGAGAGGGCCTATAGGAGGGGGGAATTGCCAACGCCAGTCGGAGAATTAAACTTTAGGGGAAGGATGGTAATTTAGTTTCTTGTAATGGTTACAGATGATTTGTTTGTGGCTCGACTGACTGAAGGGAAGGTCTGAGAGACGCCAAGCTTGATGTTGTGGGTGTTGGGGGAAATTGTGGGTGGTAGGGGAAGCTGTGGGTGGTGAGGAAGTTGTGGGTAGTGGGGGGTGGGGTAACTGTGGGTGGTGGAGTTAACTGTAAGCGGTGGGGTGTTGTGGGAGATGGTGGTGGAGGTATTAGTAGGTGGTGGGGGTAGTCGTGGATGGTGAGGGTAGTTGTAGGTGGTGGGAGTAGTTGTGGTTGGTAGGGGTAGTTGTAGATGGAGGGGTAGTTGTAGGTGAAGGAAGTTGTGATGATGGGGTAATTGTGGAGGTTGATGGGATTAATATCTTTGGTGGTGGTTGTGATGATGATAGTGGTAGTTGTGGTGAATGATTGTGCTTATGGTGAATGGTGGTTGTGATGAAGGTGGGTGATGATTATACTGGTGATGGAGGTGCGTGTGATGGAGCTGGTTGTGATTGGTGGTAGTGGTAGGTGATAGTTGTGATGGTAGGTGATGGTTATGGTGGTAGGTGATGGTTGTCATGGTGGCAGTGATGGTGGTAGGTGATGGCTGTCATGGTGGCAGCGATGGCGGTAGGTGATGGTTGTCATGGTGGCAGTGATGGTGGTAGGTGATGGTTGTCATGGTGGCAGTGATGGTGGTAGGTGATGGTTGTCATGGTAACATATATAGAAGAAGGTACCATCAAAAACAATTTCGCTGAGTACACTCGTGAAGTGGTGACCTTCCCAAACTCTCAGTGTGGTGACCTTCCCAAGCTCACAGTGTGGTGACCTTCCCAAACTCTCAGTGTGGTGACTTTCCCAAGCTCACAGTGTGGTGACCTTCCCAAACTCTCAGTGTGGTAACCTTCCCAAGCTCACAGTGTGGTGAGCTCACACTGCACACACACGGTGCACACTCACGGAGTGGTGAAGCCACCAAGTAATTCAGCTTAATCAACATATAAACCAAGCAAAAATAAACCCATAATACCATGGCTGGAACAATACACGAACAATATTGAAGAAAGGCAACTCAAGGCGACATTTCCATCCATACAGGACCTGGCTTCATTTATTGGACAAATTGAAGAATCACTTGATTTGATAATTGAGAGATAATAGAAAGTTATATTGTAAATACTGCTGAAATCAACAAGCCATAACGAAGTACTGTATAAAGGTGAACAAATTAAATCATCGACCACTAACATACCCAAAAAAATAGAAGGATATCTCTGACTACGATTATTTCGTGAAAATTAAATATACAACTCAAAAAAGATGACATGCTTAAGCGTCATTAACGTGAAGCATGTCAGGTCATAAAAGAAGTGACGTCACAGTATCCCCCAGTACCTGCTGCAAAAATTATTATTATACAAGTCAAAAATCTGAAAACAATTAGGCTGCCCATGCATAATAATAAGTGTTTCAGGTTATACAGAAAATACATCACTGCGAATTTGTTTTAATTTAAAGGTCTTAAAAGCGACATTAGAACGAAAAAAATCCCAAATATTAATTTAATTAATGGCTGTTATTAAGACGTGCCAAGCGCCTGACATCAGAGTCTAATTTATCCCTCCTCCAATTACAACAGCCTAAGTGAGGCTCCAGAAAAAACATTATATTTATATATATATATATATATATATATATATATATATATATATATATATATATATATATATATATTATATATATATATTATATATATATATATGTATATATGTGCAAAACAACCACTGTGGGAATTTCACTACTCTTTCATAGTGGTTCTTTTGCATATTTTAAAATCACCTGTTTACTGTGATCTTATTGCGCATATATATATATATATATATATATATATATATATATATATATATATATATATATATATATATATATATATATATATATATATAATATATATATATATATATAATGTATAAAGCACATCGGCCATCTCCCACCAAGGCAGGGCGGCCCAAAAAAGAAAAACTTTCATTATTCACTCGATCACTGTCTTGTCCGAGGCAAGGCATAGAATTAGTGGTGTTAGGGTTGCCTCAATTCCTTAGATCACGAGCCTCTCACCAGTATCAAGGCACTTTCTTCGAAGGACAGTGGAGGAGGGGGAAAACGAAGAAAGGAATGGAAGGAGCAATAAATAAGAGAGAGGGGAGGATGCTGAAAGACAGAGAGAAAGGGAAACAGAGAGGTGGAAGGGGAAGGGGTTTGCCGTCATCATTTTTAAGATAATTTCCAGACGAGACGTCAACAAAAGCTGAGACAATGCAGCCCATCTCTGTTAAAAGCCAGGTTTTGAAAAATGTTCCCCCGATTATTTTCAATGTCTGATATTCTCACCAGCAGCGGAGGCTGAGAAGCGATACTCAGGGCGCTCCCTGTCGTACTTACGCTCTCCCTGCAACACCATTTACGCACCTACCACCATTTATTCCACATACGCAACCATCCTGTGTGATATACATCACAATTCTCCATCCACTGACATTCTTCCTCAAAACAAATACCAAAACGTCGACCTCACGAGATCAAAAAAATCTTTTCAAGAAAATCCGAACAAAATGGAACGCCAGTGTACCGCATTGCAACCTCTGGTGTGTCTGGTTGCATTTGCAACTACTCCAGATCCATTGTTGTGCCCAAACCGCCTCTGGTTGAATATTGAAAAGAGATTTCTCAGGAAACAAAGAGGCTCCAATAGACACATTAAATCACTTCCACGATGCCTCACTGCATTGTACCGTTTCTTCCCATAAATCTTAGATTGTTTCACTTTATTTTCGTTTATCCGCGGAACTGCGTTTTATATTAATATATATATATATATATATATATATATATATATATATATATATATATATATATATATATATATATATATATATATATTATATATATATATATATCGTGCCGAATAGCTAAAATTGGTCACATAGCAGGAACTCGTTTAAAATTAAGTCCTTTCTAAAATTTTCTCTTGTAAAGATGTATATTTTTTTCATTTATGTTAATGTAAAAATTAATAATTTTATACCAAAAGAACCTTGGAAAACTTACCTAACCTTATTATAACAAACAATTTAATTTAGCCTAATACAACTAGATATATTTTAAATAATTTAATAATTAGCGAACACAATAAAATATATCTTTTTTCGTTAGGTTAAGAATGATTTTTGTGAAATTATTATATACACAAATTTTCGCTTGCCATATTCGACAAGAAGAGCGTTGCTATTTAAGTCAAAATCGCAAGTTTCATCTATTCGGCACGATATATATATATATATATATATATATATATATATATATATATATATATATATATATATATATATATATATATATATATATATATATAACAGCTTTGCGACAACCCGTGTTATTTTAGCGCACCTCATGGTGAGCAAAAATTCGTGACGCTCTATCCCACTGGACCATTCAGTCATACAAAGATCACGCACCTAGCAGAGCTAGGTGTGCTACCGTGATCCGAGGACATACGATTGTGGGGTGCCTCGGAGCTAATTTCATTCTACTCCCTGTTTAGTGTACTAGCCTCCACAAGCAGTATATATAGTATTTTAACAACTAACGAGTGGTATTTAATCAATAACAACAATGCGACTAGCCGGGGAATTAAGCCCATGTTGTTTTAGTCCACCTCATGGTGAACGAAAATTTACGACGCTCTAACCCACTGGACCATCCAGTCCTACAAAGATCACACTGCAGTTGGTTGTGGTAGTGCTGGAGGGGAGACACTGCTGTTGATACTAATCTAGGTGGTGCTTAACCTGATGCTAGTGGTGCTACTGGACCAGTCCTGCTATTGGTGCAAGTGCTAAGATTGCAGGGGCTGCTTTTTTTATTGTGCTAGTAGTGTTATTGCTCTTAACAGTGCTAGGGTAGTTCTGGTGGAGGTGCTAGTAGAAGCGATGCTGGTGGCAATGCTCGTGTTGGTACTAGTAGTTTTGTTGGTGGCGTTGCTAGTAGCGGCAGTGCTGGAAATCAGGGTCTGTGCTACTGTGTTCCCTGTCTTCCAGTTTTCCATGTGCCCCAGTGTTCCGAGTCTCCCAGTGTTCCGTGTCTCCCAGTGTTCCGTGTCTCCCAGTGTTCCGTGTCTCCCAACGTGTGTCAAACTTATAGCTAATATCCCAACTTTCACCTTTAAACAATCCAACTTTCACCTTTAAATATCCCAACATTCACCTTTAAATATTCTACCTTATTATTTAAATATCCGAACTTTTACATTTAAATCCTCTCTAGCTTTCACTAGTAATTTTTTAGACGTGAAACGTCTAAATAAAAGAGGTTAGAAAGCTGTAAAACTAACAGAACGTTGGGGTTTGAACGCCTAGATTAAAGAACGACGACATGCAAAAACTAGTGGAAGTCAATCCTGGTAAGTTGCAAGGGAATGGTGAGAGAAGACCGGACACGGAGTACAGCCAGGGAGGCCAAGCACCGCGGACAAGGGTATAAGATAAAATATCTGGGAGTATCACCAAGCATATCACTAGGGATCAACGCGCCCCTCGGACCGGTCCCAGACACTTGTTCAACATTTAGAAATCTTTACTGAAGAAATGATTCGCCAGACAGTGGCGTCTTCGGTCCAATACAGATAAAAACTGTGAAAGATGAGAAAGAGAATGAGGCAATCAGTCCCCTCACCTTTCACCGTTTTCCTTTGTATTGGACTGAAGAAGCCACTGGCTGGCGAAACGTTTCCTCAGTAAAGATCTCCAAATGTTGCACAAGTGTCTCAGTCTTCCGCTTGTCAGTTTTCTAAACTTACATCTCAACTACACAACTTCAGCATATAAACAATTATTTAACTCACGAGGTACTTTCAGAATTATTAAAGAATCATTAAGATTATTCATGAACACAATCTAGTAACCTTAGAGGATGGATGGGGAAGACATGATCACAGCGTACAAAATACTCTACAATATGGAGAGTGATGTAATGGAGGTAGGATCCATAAACAGCTTTAAAAAGAGGTACGACAAGGCTCTTATAGCAAGGACAGAGTAGACCTAGTAGCGCCCAGCGAAGAAGCGGTGCCAGGAGCTGCAAATCGACCCCTGCAACCACAAATAGACGAGTACTTAGGGCACTGGATAGGTGGATAGGGATAGAATATTTCACAAAAGAATGAGCCGGAGTCAGGAAACACAGACACAAGATAAAGATTCTGGTGAATCACAGAGATCCCGTTTTCTAATGTTAATCACAGAGATCCCGTTTTCTAATGTTAATGTCGTAATTAGAATGCACTGGTGTTACTAAATTAGATAACAGAGGAACACACAACGCACGGTTTCAAAACCAGGTATGATTTAACACTGGAGGCTAAGAATAGGTAAAACCTATGAAGTGAGCTGACAACTTTGTCGTTAAGGAGAACGAGGGGAGACATGATTACGACTTAGAAAATATTAAGAGGAATTACTAGGAAGATAAGGACAGCATTTTTAATTAAGAGGATCAGAGACAGTGAGACACAGATGGAAGAAGACACAGATAAGTGAATAGGAATGTTAAGACGTATTTTAAGTGTTTGAGAAGTAGAATGAGAGGCAACACTATAGAGTGAAACACTATACACAGATTTAAGAGTAGGTATGGTAAGAACAGACAGAGACAGAAAAACAGAACACAGAACAAAGTTGCTTAGAGATCAGAAGCTGAAAATCGATTCCGGTTGACACACACAAGAAGAGGTACGATAAGCGCTCATGGAGCAAGAAGAGTGGACCTAGTAGTGATCAGTGAAGAGGCGGGTCCAGGAGCTGTGAATCGACCCCTGTAACCACAAATAGGTAAGTACAAATATACGAGTGCACACACTCATTTTCTATATTTGATACAGTAACGAAGCAAGGAGGGAGATAATCTAGACACAGCTAGTACAGAAACTATCCCAGGAGCTGAAACTCAACCCCTCCTCCCGACACTATAAATAAGCAAGTAGGCACACACATTTGTCGCCAGAATAATTCATAAAATTACTTGAATTCAGAGGGCAGACTTGAAGAAATATCTCACCACGCTGAGATAACCCCACGGAGACGTGACCACAACATGCAAGATACTCGCAGATATCGGTAGATAAAAATAATTGCAAGATGTGAGACGAGAACGATGGACACAAATAACAATGAAAGAAGAGCAATAATAAAACAAACAAAAACAAGAAAAATAATAGTATTAATAATAATATTATCATTAATTAATATAAACAGTTTATAATTGGTGTGATAAATAATGGCAGTGAAATATGAAGTGTTTAAACGAAAACAGTGAAACAAGAATCGAAGTTTCTGTCTAGTACGGAAAAATCAGCAGTGAAATGTGGCTCAGAAGTCTCATATCTGGTGTGAAAGAACCAGCAGTGAAACATGGATTAAGTCTCTTGAGAGAAGTCTAAATAACAGCAGTGAATGATATTCCAAGTCACTATCTGCACTGAAAGGGTAAGCAGTGAAATGTGGGTAAATAAAAATGGAAAATTAGGGAAATGAGTAGTAAAATCTGGGTAAATAAGCAGTGAAATCTGTGTAAATAAGTGAAATCTGCGGAAATAAAGCAGTGAAATCTGGTGAAATAAAGCAGTGAAATCTGGTGAAATAAAGCAGTGAAATTTGTGGAGCTAGAATGATGGACGCAGGCGTAACTTGCCTCACATTTCGCCCCTCTCCTCCTCGCCAGAAACTTGGACCTCTGTAATGAATACATTGAACAGTTTACCAAACTTTTCGCTCTGCAAATCCAGAAAATGTGCCTTCATGATTAGGGCTTTCCAGATAAAATTCTGACGGGTCTTGGTACGTTTCTGTGTTGGAAATACAAATCATAGCGCCGTTGATTACAAATAATTACCTTGGAGGAGTTGGTGCTGTCCGCTGCCTCCGAAACCTTGACATGTCTTCACTCTCCCGACACTGGCTTTGCCTTCCCACGCGTTCGAATGCTTGGTCCGCTCCTGGTAAATTCGGTGGGAATACGTTTTTTAAAAGCTTCCGCAAGTGACACTGGGATTTAACGAACGTTATTTTTGCGTGGGGAAACGATAAGATAAGATTTGTTGAGATTTTAAATAAGGAGGGTTAGCCACCCAGGATAACCCAAGACAGTGCGTCATCGAGGACTGTTTATCTTATTTCCACTGTGGGCCTTTAATTCTGTTCCCTAGGATGTAAACCACACCAGTCGATTAACACACAGGTACCTACTTACTGCTAGGTCTAAGGAGGTACCTACTTACTGCTAGGTGAACAGGTACAGCAGATGTAAGGTGACTAGCACCCCAGGTACCTATTTACTGTTAGGTAAACAGGTACAGCAAATGTAAGGTGACCAGCACTCCAGGTACCTACTTACTGCTAGGTGAACAGGTACAGCAGATGTAAGGTGACTAGGACCCAGGTACCTACTTACTGCTAAGTGAACAGGTACAGGTGTAAAATAAACATACCCAGTGTATCCACTTTTACCGGGGACTGAACCACGGGCACTCAGCGTTGGAGACGAGTGCCAATCGAGTAAGACTTGCACAGTGCCTGAGGAATGGTAGGTAAGTGTATTTCATTCCATCCCCTTGAATCAAATGACATTCATCAAGGTAATTTCTATTAATTACCTTATAAGATCAAATACCACAAACAGGGCGTCAATTACTTAATGGAATATAAAAGCCGCATAACCCTCCCCCCTTCCCCAGGCTCAAAAATATTCAAAGCACTACCAAACCATACAAGCAAATAATTAAACTCTCTGGACTTTCCTCTTCCCATTCATTAATCCTGCAAAAAATCCCTCCCCGGGAAAAAGAGAAAGAACCAAAAAAAGAAAAAAAAAGAAAAAAGGGTGAATCACTAAGCCGAGTCTGAGGCCGCCGCCCGAACACAGCCTTCATTCAATATTCAGAGATTAGCCGACACCTCGCAGCGAAAAGTCGGGGAAATTCCAATCAACTCGGAAGGCGTTATTTTGAAAATCGCAGACAGAATTTCTGATGAGTTGCAATGATCAACATCCAATTACACCCTGTTCATCATTCACCGTGAAGGACTTATTTCTTACACTATTTCTAGGGGAAGACGAAGATCTGAGGAGCGAGGGGAGAATGGGGATGAGGGGAGAATGGGGGCAAGGGAATAATGGGGTGAGGGGAAGAATGAAAGACCATTATAAACAGAACGCGAATGTTATTATTTTAGCATAGTTCAATACGTCAGCAGTGTGCTGCTACACTATTCTATGTGATAGTTACATAGTGGGAACACCAGCAGTGTGCTGCTACACTATTCTATGTGATAGTTACATAGTGGGAACACCAGCAGTGTGCTGCTACACTATTCTATGTGATAGTTACATAGTGGGAACACCAGCAGTGTGCTGCTACACTATTCTATGTGATAGTTACATAGTGGGAACACCAGCAGTGTGCTGCTACACTATTCTATGTGATAGTTACATAGTGGGAACACCAGCAGTGTGCTGCTACACTATTCTATGTGATAGTTACATAGTGGGAACACCAGCAGTGTGCTGCTACACTATTCTATTTGTTTGTTACTTAGTGGGAAAATAAAACTAGCTGCTTAGCTGTGGCAGGGATGAACGCGAATGGGAATAGCCCGAATGGGGGCGTGAGCAAATGGGTAGAGCTAACGAGAGCGAAAATAGGGGGAAGGGAAGGGAGAAAGGGAAGAGTACGAATGAGGAACTCGAATGGGAGGGGGTAGCTAATAGTGGTATCGCAAATGTGGGGAGCACCAGTTAAACAGAGCACGAATGGGGAGAATACGAGTGGGGAGAGTGTTAATGGGCAGAGCATTCACGAAGAGAGCATGAATGGAGAGACTGATAACGAAGATAGAGCTAATAAATAGAGATGGAAAAAAGATTGCGCAAGTAAAGAGAGTGCGAATAAAGAGCACGAATGGGGAGAAAAAATATGAAAAAAAGTTCAAATGAGGAGAGCGAGAATGGGAAGAGCGTGAATGGGAAGAGCGTGACTGGGAAGTGAGCGAATGGGGAGAATGCTTTAAGGAGAGCGCGAGCGTGACTGGGTAAAACGCGAATGGTGAGAACGCAAATGGGGGACTATAAAACGAGGCAACTGGGGAGAGGAATTTTGTAGGAGGACGATGTGGTCTTTTCTTAAAGCAGTGAGAAATGCTGGAAGGTCCTTCCAAGTTGAAGGAAAGGTCAGGTCAAGGCAAAGATCATACCAGGTCAAGACGTAGAGGAAAAGCCAGGTCAAGACATAAATCAAGCCATGTCAGGGAACAAATCAAGCCAGGTCAAGACACACATCAGGCCAGATCAAGGCCTGATTTGTGTATGAGTAACATTTCGCTCATTGTATAGCTTTAACGGTTCAAGTTTCGCTCAGTAGAGACCTTTAGTAATTCAAGTTTCACTAAATTTAGAGCTTTATCATGTTTCTCGGTGTAGAGCTTTACGAAGTCGATCTACAATAAGCGAAACACTGCTTCTACAACACCTGTTTCTCTTCACACCTGTCGCTGTTTTTCTGTAAATGAACACGTTTCGTTCAGTGCAGAGCTTTAACAGTTTAACTCAGCATAGAGCTTTAACAAGTCCATTTAGACTGAGACACTGTCCCACCCCAGGACAAAATGGTAGTTCTAAGACATCTGTTACTCCTCACATCTGTCATAAATCTACTGTTTTCCAGCAAACGAACACATGTGCAACCAGACTTCAGTTGCAGCTAACTTAATGCAGTTGCAGATTTCGTGTATTTCACATATTTTTTCGTAATAGTCTCTCATATTAATCATATTCAGAGATATAACGTCAAATCAAGAAGAGTCACTTCATCGTATTAACATATATTACTGTTCGTTTGGCCGATTTTTGTTGCAGCTATGAAGATATGATAATGCAGTTCGTGATGATGATTTGTGTGTTTTTGATATGTTGATGAGACAGCCAACATAGAGAAGCTGTTATTGTTTTCCTAACTGATGTTAGTATCAGTGGTATTGTCGGGTACACACACACATATACGCCTCCCTTGTCCCTTGTCGATTCTAAAGCATTAAACGAGATTTTGTATGTGTATATATATATATGTCGTGCCGAATAGGCAGAACTTGCGATCTTGGCTTAAATAGCAACGCTCATCTTGCCATATAGGACAAGTGAAAATTTGTGTATGCAATAATTTCGCCAAAATCATTCTGAACCTAACGAAAAAAAAAATACTTCACTGTGTTTGTTTAATATTAAATTACTGTAAACAAATCAAAATATATTTAGTTGGGTTAGGCTAAAATAAATTGCACTTGTTATAATATGGTTAGGTAAGTTTTCTAAGATTCTTTTGGTGCAAAATTGTAAATTTTTACATTAACATTAATGAAAAATATATATCTTTAAACGTATAAGAGAAAATTTCAGAAAGGAATTAATTTTAAACGAGTTCTTGCTAATTGACCAGTTTTACATATTCGGCACAACATTATATATATATATATGCCACACGTTTCCTTAAAGAATTGGGTTCCAGACTCATCGACACCACCAGGGACCCAAGGGCAGCCACTTTCATGTTCCAGCGCCTCAGCGTCGCCATCCAGAGGGGAAATGCTTGCTGCATACTTGGTTCACGTCCAGCCTCGGAGGAGCTGGAGGAAATTCATCATCTTTGATACATTGTGCCATTGTATTCATGTTTATGGTTTTTTCTGTAAATGTATTTTGTTTATTAATAAATGTTCACATAGAATATAAATATAGGGGGTGGTAGGAGAAGAAAATATTCAAACAGCTCCGGGGAGAACCTTGAGTTTTCCCTGAGGTACGTTTATTGTCTTCTCTGAGGATGAGGGTCCCCATTCCAGCTATAGAGGTGGTACTTCCCTATATATTAAAATATATATATATATATATATATATATATATATATATATATATATATATATATAATATATATATATATATATATATATATATATATATATGTATATATTAAATAAAAGGATTACAGTAAACATGTGATATTACAATATGCAAAACAACCAATTTGAAAAAAAAAATAGTGAAATTCCAAGCGATTTCGAGATTTCTCACATTATCAAGGACCTGTAAAAACATCAGAAGAGCTTTTAAGGCTGAAATATCACCTCAAGGTGATACAGTAACGTCTAGTAGTATAATTATGATGAATCTGACACATGAGTTTTAATGGCAAAAACAAAAGTTGAATTAGATAATTGTGTTTCATGGTTATGTACAGAATAAGGTTTTGACAATACGTCTAAAGGCTTTTCTTGTGTAACAAACAGTTAACCACTTTTGTTACTTTAGAACAAATTAAATTATTTTGTTTGAAAAACAGTTTCATCTTGTATACCTATGGGTGAAGCTGCGGAAGTTTTTTCATATTAAACTCTCTTCATGTAGAAATCTGAATTCCAGCATTAAGACCAATTGTTATCCACGAATTTAATCGGGATTACATTTATATTCCATTAATCACTGGTAGTTATTTTGGCCATAACAATCGACTTATACTTCATTTTATGTTCAAACATAATTTATCACATCAATTGCTTTACCTGTAATGTTACATATATCGAAAATACTTGTCGAAATTTTCAAACTAGAATATTTAAACATAGATGAGCGTCATAGAGGATATTATGAAACTAGCTAGAACTTCCTTATCAGCTGCTATACTGATCTCTGAAGACATATATTATGTGAGGTTGATTTTAAAATTGCAGCAAAAGCTCAAAATAGATCAGATTTAAGAATGTTAAAGTATTATTTATATTAAATAATTCCAAGAAAAAATTCAGGATAATTACTGTGGAAGAGGATTATGTATTTGAACATAGAGGTGTGTCTCCCCTGCTTCCACGTCCTCATTAGCAGAGACAGCAGTCACAAATAGACGAGTACAAGAGCTGGAGGTCAACACACACAATCTAGTCGAGCACAGATATATTAAAATATATGTGCATTGTCCCGAGAGTTTTCATCCTGAAGAAGAGACAGTGAGGGAGGAGAACAGAGAAATTTTTTATATTAACTCTTCTATCCTATATTTCTCATTAAATATAAAAATTCTGCAAATATTGGGTTACTAAAATTGAGGTATAGAATATCAGCAAACTGTAAAAAATGAGCTGTTCCTGCATTATATTAAGAACAAAAATTATACCTGGACGGGGTTTCGGGGGGTCAACGCCCCCGCGGCCCAGTCTGAGACCAGGCCTTGTGGTGAATCAGGGTCTGATCAACCAGGTTGTTAGTGCTGGCGGCACGAAAACTGACGTACGAACCACAGCCCGGCTGGTCAGGTACTGACTTTAGGCCCCTGTCCAGCGCCTTCTTGAAGACAACCAGGAGTCTATTGGTAATCCCCTTTATGTATGCTGGGAGGCAGTGGAACAGTCTTGGGCCCCTGACACTGTGTTGTACTCTTGGAGCCCTTGCTTTTTATTCGGGAAATGTTGCATCTCTTACCGAGTCTTTTCCTTTCCTAGAGAGTGATTTTCGTGTGCACGTTTGGTACCAGTCCCTCTAGGATTTTCAAAGTGAATATTATCATGTATCTTTCTCGCCTGTGTTCCAAAGAATACAAATCAAGGGACTTCAACCGTTCCCAGTAATTAAGGTGCTTCATCGTACTTATGTGTGCCGTGAAAGTTCTTTGTACACTCTCCAGGTCAGCAATGCTGCCTGCCTTGAAGGTTGCAGTTAGTGTACAGCAATATTCCAGCCTAGAGAGAACAAGCGATTTGAAGAGAATCATGAGCTTGGCGTCCCTAGTTTTGAAGGTTCTCATTATCCATCCGATAATTTTATAGGATTTTTTATATACTTTATACATTTCCCCCCATGGTTTTCTTTGTCGTTTTCCTCACTCTGATCTTCTTTATCTCTCGTCTCTATGTTTCGTCTCAATTATCTCATTTATTTCCATCTTATTATCTCAACTTTCGTCTCTATCTGATTTTATAATCTATTTCCATTCGAATATCTCTCTATGTTCCACTTTTCCATCCCGTTTAAAAGTCATTATTTTTCATTCCATTTAAACTTAATCCTTTCCTATACCATTTAAACATTACCTTTTTTTATTCCATTTAAATGTCATCTTTGATCATTCCATTTAAACGTCTCATTTTCCATTCCATTTCAAAGCTTCTATTTTCCATTCCATTTACATATCATATTTTTCATTCCATTTAAAAGTCTCCTTTTTCCATTCCATTTAAACGTCTTCTTTTTCATTCCCTTTAAATGTTACCTTTTCCATTCTGTTTAAACGTGCTCTTTTCCTTTCCATTTAAATGTCAATATTTTCGGCCCTATTTAACGTCACTATTCCACTAAGTTTGAAAATCATCCTTTTCTGTTCTGTGTAAGCATCACTCTTCACTACTTTTAAAAACCATCTTTTTCCAATCTATCATCTCATCATCTTCCAACTTTATCCCTTCCTCTGTCTTCTCAGCGTTTATTACCATCAACAAGTGGTGACCACTTCCTATGAAGGCTGAGGGACTGATCACCTCAAAATTACTTCTCTCTCTAATGTTATATTTGTCTGT
Source organism: Cherax quadricarinatus (assembly GCF_038502225.1). Taxonomy (NCBI): domain Eukaryota; kingdom Metazoa; phylum Arthropoda; class Malacostraca; order Decapoda; family Parastacidae; genus Cherax; species Cherax quadricarinatus. The sequence continues at coordinate 13,527,175 of NC_091364.1, read as the reverse complement.
ATTCGACTGACGAAGCCTGTTGCTCAGGCGAAACGTGTCAGCAAGATACGCAAGCGTTGTAAATGTTTTATTCATCAATATGTTGCCTATCACATTTTGATAAAACATTAATTATGTTCCTATGCCTCTATTTTTTTTTCTCCTTGGTTTTTCTTCTTTCTATGAAGACAAAGATAAATTGCAAAACATGTTCTTACTCGGACCGTCTTTTTTATATTTATATAAAGAATTGGTAAACATATTTGAGTTATTCTGCGCAAGAAATGGAAGAGGCTTGATCCTCCGTCCGCTAATTGCGGTCCGGATTTTGTCCAGTCAGACAGTGAACTTTCCCCACGGACGCCAACCAGACAGAGGGAAAAATATATCAGTGAATTAAAATAATAGGCGAAAAAGATGATTTGTAAACACACGAGATAGTGTGTGTCATTATTTTATGATGACTTATCTCTAAAATAGACATATCAACAAGTCTTTAGCAGTGAAAGATTTCTTTCAGAGCGAAACCTCGTCTAAGAAGACTTACGTGTTATTTATAGCCTATTATAAGAAGACTCAGCCTGTCACGTGTCATTTACAGCCTATTATAAGAAGGCTCAGCCTGCCACGCATCATTTGCAGCCTTATAGGAATGCTCAGCCTGCCTGCTACATGTTAATTGCAGCCTTATAAAAAGTTTCAGCCTGCCAAGTGTATTTTACAGCCCTATAAGAAGCTTCACCCTGCCGAATATCATTTACAGCCTTATAAAAAGGCTCAGCCTGCCACGTGTCTTTTACAGTCATATAAGAGATCTTACTCTGCAATGTGTCTTTTACATTCCAAAAAAGAAAAGGTGGAGGGTGGTTCTATCTGGTTCCAATGATAAATTCCATAACCATGGGAAGGTGTAATATCTTAGCTGGAGCGTCTCTCACTCTCGCCAAACTTACCCCGTCTCTCGAATTATGTACCATATTTATAGTCATTTCTATGCGCAGAAGTTTAACTCGCCTGTGAGTGTGATTAAATATAAAAACTTTGGCACCTTTCCAAAACATTTAACAAGCTAATAGAGAAAAGTTTGCCAAAGCTGGGAAAATTACCCCCCCTCCTCCAGACCCCTCCCCTTCCAGACCCAAAATACAACCCCACCTCCCCATCCCTCTCTCTCCCCCTCCCTCCCTCCCTCCCTCCCTCTCTCCTCCTCACATACTGTTCCTTGCCTCTGCCCTGGTTACCTCTATGTGGTTACGACAGGGAAGTGATGTAGAGAGGTAGTGAACGATATAGGAAAGTGCGAAGAAAGATATATATATAAAGAAGGTGAAGGAGGAACAGAGTGAGATAGGAAGGAGTGGAAGTTAGAAATGGAGAGAACTGGGAGGAAAGAAGGGATGGAGGGGCGTAGGCAGGTAGAAGAAGAAAGAGGCAATGAGGTAGGAAGATAGGGAGGAAGATAAGAAGCAGAGTGAAGGTAGGAAGAGGGTAAGTATATGGAAAAGGTACAATGGAAGAGAATAATGAAAGTAGGAAGAGAGGGATGGTGCACTTTCCCCACTGCTATTCCTTCCCACACGAGAAGTTAAATTAAGAGCAGCTTGTTTTTATATTTTCTTAACTGACCTTGTCAGGTTCACGTGCATAAATTAGGCTGGAAGTCTCCATCATACAAGCGTAAATTATATTATCAACATTCAACTTTCGTCATGACAGATAAAAATTTAAATGCTTAACCAACATTTGTAAAATTAACTCGCCACGAACATCAACACATTCGATAACAGACTCATGTGAAGCTTTTGTTGTTGTTGTTGTTGTGGGGGTTGTTAAGGGCCACCACAGCGGTATTGAGCCCTACTTACCGGCTGCCGGGTGTTAGGGAGTTCCCCTTTGCTGGAGAATATTAGGGAAAGTGGCAGCTCCTATAGGAGATGGACTAGGTGTCCGAGGAACCTGGTCAGAGATGCTGCAGGCAAGGAATCAACAAGGACTGGAAGGCAACACTAAAAATCACTCGAAGACTCGAAGTGAAGCCTTAAGGAAGGTGTAAGTGAAAGCCAGTCTTATGATTGACAGGGGATAATAAGCAGCCCCGTCCAGCCTTCATACAAGGGATCATCACTGGCTCTTTCAGGAGCAACCATCACTATCTTACTACCTTCTTGTACAGCTGTACATAGTAGAAGCTTCACAGATAACTTTTACAGCTACCCATATTATTAGCTTCACAGACAACTTCTCTAGCTACCCACAGACATTATCTCAGTGACATACCTAGCAGTTCTACTTACCTACAAATGTAACGCTGGTTTCATTAGCTGCACCTCACTTCTGGCTATTGTATTAACGTTGTTAAATTAAATTACACATGTGCAACTCTTGGGCATCTTTGAGGAAACGTTTCGCCACACAGTGGCTTCATCAGTCCATACAAAGGATAAACTTGAAGAACAGGAGGAGAATGAGGTAATTAGTCCCTCAGCCTCGAGTCGATGTGGTCAGTCCATCAATCTTGAATAGAATACGGCATAAGCTGCTTCTCCGCTCCTATGCCGTATTCTATTCAAGATTGATGGACTGACCACATCGACTCAAGGCTGAGGGACTGATTACCTCATTCTCCTCCTGTTCTTCAAGTTTATCCTTTGTATGGACTGATGAAGCCACTGTGTGGCGAAACGTTTCCTCAATAAAGATACCCAAGAGTTGCACATGTGTCTAATTTAATTTAACAACGTGTCGGTTCTTTGAACCATTCATCTACAATTGTATTAACGTCTTTACCCTCACGC
>NC_091364.1:13504401-13519401 GCF_038502225.1 Cherax quadricarinatus | reverse complement strand
CTATTAAGATTACAGAATAAAATACGTAGGGAAAAATGGTGAAAATTCGGCATTGAGGACAGTGATTTGTGTTCCGACAAAGTTTTCTTCCTTGTACTGTTGTCATTCCTGAAGACTGGTCAATAAGATTGGTCAATAAGACTGGTGGTCGGTGAGACAGGTGATTGGCGAAGATAATAGAGTTGGCGTGAGGTCAGACTATCATTGAAAGGTTGTAAGGTCATCATGTCACCAATCAGGCTAATTTATGACCAGGTCACACACGCTCTTCAAATATTACACTCCCTTGATCCTTCTCATTGTTCAGACCGGAACTCTTCGCCATATTAAAACACATTATCATTGTTATTATTATTATATTGTCTTAGCTTTAGGTAACATTCTAGACATATGATAAATGAAATCAAGATTTTTTTTTTTTTTTAAAAATACAATATAAGACCCCTCAGTCTACAGTTCGCCCCCATCGCTCCACAATTCACACTCCCATATCCCAACAATTCATTTCTCCCCCCCCCCACCTTAAATTTTACATCACCCTCACTCAACAGTTTATCCCTTCACCCTATAATTAATCTCCTTCCTATAATTAATCCCCCATACCCATCACTCTAATCCCTTTCACCCTAAAATTAATATCCCTCACCCCATAATTAATATCCCTTCCCCTATAATTCCCCTCACCCTATAATTCATCCACTTAACCCTGTAATTCATCCCTTTTCCCTTTAATTCGTCCCTTCGCCCTGTAATCCATCCACTGCACCCTATAATTATCATTCCCCACTCTCCATATTTTATCCCCTTCGCCCTATAATTCCTCTACTCACCCTGTAGTTAACTCGCCACTCACCCTATAATTCATCCATATCGCCCTATAATTCCTTCTCCTCACTCTACAATTCACCCCTCACCCAAAATATTTCTCGCATAACAATTAATCCCTTACACAGCAATTAACCCTCACACAACAATTAACCCTCACACAACAAATGACCCTCACACAACAATTAACCCTCACACAACAATTAACCCTCACACAACAAATGACCCTCACACAACAATTAACTCCTCACACAACAATTAACCCTCACACAACAATTAACCATCACACAACAATTAACCCTCACACAACAATTAACCCTCACACAATTAACCCTCACACAACAATTAACCCTCACACAACAATTAACCCTCACACAACAATTGACCCTCACACAACAAATGACCCTCACACAACAAATGACCCTCACACAACAATTAACTCCTCACACAACAATTAACTCCTCACACAACAATTAACCCTCACACAACAATTAACCCTCACACAACAATTAACCCCTAACACAATTTACCACTCACCCTAAAATTCACCCATCACCCTACAGTTTACCCCCCTCGCCTAACGATTAACCAACAATTTACCCCTCTCCGAACAACCAACTTCATCTCTCTCCTAACAACCAACAATTCACCCCTCACCTAACCAACAATTCACCCTTCACCTAACGATTAGCCAACAACTAATCCCTCACCCAACAATTCATATCTCACCCTACAAACCACTTCTCCCACAGCAATTAACCCCTCACCCTAAAATTCACGCCTAACACAACAATTCACCCCTCACCCTATAATTCACCCCTCACCCTATAATTCACCACTCACCCTATAATTCACCCCTCACCCTATAATTCACCCCTCACCCTATAATTCACCCCTCACCCTATAATTCACCCCTCACCCTATAATTCACCCCTCTCCGTATAATTCACTCCGCATCCTATAATTCACCCCTCACCCTACAATTCATCTCTCTATCCTCCCTAGTTAAATCCAGGCATTACCTGGCCTTCCTACAATACCCTTCACTCTTAAAGAGTGAAGGGGAGCAGAGAGATAAGTCTCTCCCTTATATTTCATTTCCAACAGAACATTTTGGGCAATGATTTATCTTCACATTTACGGAGTTCATATAGACCAGCTTCTCCATTTATATGCAAAATGAATCACACGGTAAATCCTTCCTCGTCACCACGGCCGCCGCTGACGCCGCCGCCGCCGCAGCCGCGACAACCGCAGCCGCAGCTCCGACATAATGATAGCTATTACCACAAAAACGACAGGTATTTTCCCGAAAAGAACAGCTTTAACCACGAAAAGGACGGATGTCACCCTGAAAACTACAGCTTACACCACGAAAACGACAGCGGTCACCAAAAAAACGACAGCTATCGCCACGAAAACTATAATTATCATAACAACTACAACTATCACCATGAAAACGACAGATATTACGAAAACGACAGATGTAACCACGAAAACGACAGATGTCACCACGAAAGTGACAGCTATCACCACGAAAACGTCAGATATCACGAAAACGACAGCTATCACCACGAAAACTACAGTTGCCATCATGAGAACTACAGCCATCACCACGAAAACGACAGCTATCACCACAAAAAGGTCAGATATCACGAAAACGACAGATATCACCACGAAAACGACAGATATCACCACGAAAACGACAGATATCACCATGAAAAATACTTTGACCACCCTCTATCATGAAGGGATCTTTTACAAGAAAAAAAATTCAGTTTTCCCATCTTAATTCTACAACAACAACAATAAACTATTGCGGTGATCAGCTGTGTATTATTTTCAGTTTAATAACAGTTTGTTCTTCACGTAAAACTAGAGTTCAGCCTCAAGTTCCATTTTAAATATAAAAGCTCTTTTGAATGTACAGCATAGTGCCGTAGACGTGGCTCATATACTTGTATACTACAGTATATAAGCCACGTCTACGGCACTATGCTGTACATTCTACAAGATTGATGGACTGAACACATCGACTCCAGGCTGAGGGACTGATTACCTCAATCTCCTCCTTTCCTTACACCTTTCTGCTTTGTACTGGACTGATGAAGCCACTTTGTGGTGAAATGTTTCCTAAATAAAGATTCCCATATGGTGCATAAGTGTCTCAATCTTCAACTTGTCGGTTTTCAAAACCATTCATCACAACTGCCAGACACAGCATCATCATGGGATCTTGATACAAAGAATTCTCCAACTTGTCCTACCTTTGGACGAAGATCTACTTCGACTAGTGGATGGTACCACTATGACCCCGCCTCCTATCTGTCTAGTCTTTACCTAAATCTCTCAAGAAACTTCCCAGAAATCTCTCTAGTTTATATCTAAACCTTTTTAGTTAATACCTAAAAATCTTTCTAGTTTAGTCAACTGCCACAACCAACACAACACCCTCACAACCAACGCAACACCCTCACAACCAACACAACACCCTCACAACCAACACAACACCCTCACAACCAACGCAACACCCTCACAACCAACAACACCCTCACAACCAACACAACACCCTCACAACCAACACAACACCCTCACAACCAACGCAACACCCTCACAACCAACAACACCCTCACAACCAACACAACACCCTCACAACCAACGCAACACCCTCACAACCAACGCAACACCCTCACAACCAACACAACACCCTCACAACCAACACAACACCCTCACAACCAACGCAACACCCTCACAACCAACAACACCCTCACAACCAAACACCTTTCTCACAACACAACACCCTCACAACCAACACACCCTCTCAACCAATACTACACCCTCACAACCAACACAACACCCTCACAACCAACACAACACCCTCACGACCAACACAACACCCACACGACCAACACAACACCCTCACAACCAACACAACACCCTCACAACCAACACAACACCCTCACAACCAACACAACACCCTCACAACCAACACCCTCACAACCAACACAACACCCTCACAACCAACACAACACCCTCACAACCAACACAACACCCTCACAACCAACACAACACCCTCACAACCAACACCCTCACAACCAACACCCTCACAACCAACACCCTCACAACCAACACCCTCACAACCAACACCCTCACAACCAACACCCTCACAACACAACACCCTCACAACCAACACCCTCACAACCAACACCCTCACAACCAACACCCTCACGACCAACACAACACCCTCACAACCAACACCCTCACAACCAACAACACCCTCACAACCAACACAACACCCACACAACCAACACAACACCCTCACAACCAACACAACACCCTCACAACCAACACAACACCCTCACGACCAACACAACACCCTCACGACCAACACAACACCCTCACAACCAACACTCTCACAACCAACACAACACCCTCACAACCAACACAACACCCTCACGACCAACACAACACCCTCACAACCAACACCCTCACAACCAACACAACACCCTCACAACACAACACCCTCACAACCAACACCCTCACAACCAACACAACACCCTCACAACCAACACCCTCACAACCAACACCCTCACAACCAACACCCTCACAACCAACACCCTCACAACCAACACAACACCCTCACAACCAACACAGCACCCTCACAACCAACAAATACGAGCAACACCAGAAGCCAATAATCAAAATTGGTCTGACAGCACTAGGACCAGGAGTAGCCATCCCGGGTTAATTTTGCCTCCCGCTCTGCGCTATAAATTTTACGGTCAATTGACCACTGGACAGCAAAGGTCCTGGACCCTCTTTTTCCCTCCCTCTTCCAGCCTGACTGCAGGCCGCTACGAGGTCATTACGAGGCCGGCAGGGAGGCAAACACCAAGCCATGTGAGAGGGCACTACCAAGCTACCAGGGAGGTCACTACCAAGCTACCAGGGAGGTCACTACCAAGCTACCAGGGAGGTCACTACCAAGCTACCAGGGAGGTCACTACCAAGCTACCAGGGAGGTCACTACCAAGCTACCAGGGAGGTCATTACCAAGCTGCCAGGTAGGTCACTACCAAGCTGCCAGGGAGGTCACTACCAAGCTACAAGGAAGGCCACTCTCAGGCTACAAGGCCACTACCAGGCTACCAGGCACGTCACTACCAGTCTACCAAGTAGGCCACTACCAGACTACCAGGGAAGTCACTACCAAGCTACAAGGAAGGTCACTACCAAGCTACAAGAAAGATCACTATTAGTCTTCCAGAAAGATCACTACTAGTCTACTAAAAAGATTACTACCAGTCTACCAGGAAGGTCACTACCAGTCTACCAAGAAGGTGGCCTGGTGGTTAACGCTCTCGCTTCACACGGTGAGGGCCTGGGTTCGATTCCCAGCCAGAGTAGAAACATTGGACGTGTTTCTTTCCACCTGTTGTCTATGTTCCCCATCAGTAAAATGGGTACCTGGGTGTTAGTCGACTGGTGTGGGTCGCATCCTGGGACACTGACCTAAGGAGGCCTGGTCACAGACCGGGCCGCGGGGGCGTTGACCCCCGGAACTCTCTCCAGGTAAACTCCAGGTAAACTACCAGAGAAGCTACTACCAGGAAGGTCACTACCAGGCTACAAGGAAGGTCACTACCAGGCTACAAGGAAGGTCGTTACCATACTACCATGAAGGTCGCTACCAGGAAGGTTACTTCCAGGCTACCAGGAAGGTCACTACCAGTCTACCAAGGAGGTCACTACCAGGCTAGTTACTCCCAGTCTACCAGGGAAGTCACTACCAGGCTACCAGGGAGGTCAATATCAGTCTACCAGGAAGATTACTACCAGTCTACCAGGAAGGTCACTACCAGGCTACCAGGAAGGTCACTACCAGGAAGGTCACTGCCAGGAGGGTCACTACCAGGCTACAAGGAAGGTTACTACCAGGCTACAAGGAAGGTTACTACCAGGCTGCAAATAAGGTCACTGCCAGATTCCCAGGAACGTCACTACTATGCTACCAGGAGGGTCACTACCTAGCGACCAGGAAGGTCACTACCAGTCTACCAAGTAGTCACTGCCAAGCTACCTGGCAGGTCACTACTAGTCTACCAGGGAGGTCACCACGAGACTACCAGGGAGATCACTACCTAGCGACCAGGATGGTCACTATCAGCCTACCAGGGAAGTCACTACCAATCTACCTGGGATGTCACTACCAGTCTACTAGGGAGGTCACTACCAGGCTTCCAGGGAGGTCACTACCAGTCTACCAGGGAGGTTACTACCAGTCTGCTAAGGAGGTTACCACCAGTCTACCAGGAAGGTCACTACCAGTCTACCAGGAAGGTCACTACCAGTCTACCAGGGAAATCACTACTATTCTACCAGGGAAATCACTACTATTCTACCAGGGAGGTTACTACCTAGCGACCAGGAAGGTCACTACAGTCTACCAGGGAAGTCATTACCAGGCTTCCAGGGAGGTCACTACCAGTCTACCAGGAAGGTCACTACCAGTCTACCAGGAAGGTCACTACCAGTCTACCAGGGAAATCACTACTATTCTACCAGGGAAATCACTACTATTCTACCAGGGAGGTTACTACCTAGCGACCAGGAAGGTCACTACAGTCTACCAGGGAAGTCATTACCAGGCTTCCAGGGAGGTCACTACCAGTCTACCAAGGAGGTCACTACCAGGCTACCAGGCAGGTCACTATCTAGCGACCAGGAAGGTCACTACAGTCTACCAGGGAAATCACTACCAATCTACCAGGGAGATCACTACCAGTCTACCAGGGAGGTCATTACTAATCTATGACGGAGGTCACTTCCAGGTTACCAGGGAGGTCACTACTGGCCTACTAGGTGACAGAACGTTACGGAAATTATAATTATAGACGAGCAGCTGGTAACATCACGAAGCGGGAAAGATACCAAAAAAATGGAAGTCACTGGAAGTTATTTACACGGACGAAAATGTCTGAAAGAGGCCATGAATTGTCTGTTACAGTCGCTATTGAATGACTTCTTCAGTCTTGAAGTTCTTCAGTTCTTCACTCATGAAGCTCTTGAGTTCTGGAGCTCTTCAGTCTTGAGGTTCTGGATTTCTTCAGGCCTGAAGTTGTTCAGTCCAGAAATTCTTCAGTTTGAAATTCTTCAGGACTGAAAAAAATTTTCATGGCGAAACGTTTCCTCAATACAATATTTGTCTTATTTCGTATATAATACCACCTTACACAGAGGAGCGTTGTAGTAGGCCTGCTGGCAACTCCGGGTAGGTTCCTCGATTTTGTACTCTGACAGCTGACCATAAGCATCATTTTAAGATCTCCCACAAACTCATCAACACTCTGTTCTTCACTTCTCACTCCATGATACCAACATTTAACATGGAATCATCATAAGCGTTTTCCTATGCGCTCTCCTTATGTGAAGCAGTGAATTCCTCGAAGAAGATTGTTCTTACCTCATTTCGTTAGAGGTTGCAGACGCCGTGCACCTAACATTTTCAACTCATTTAGGCGATACACCACCGAAAGAAGCCACATAGCCCTCCTTAACGATTATATTGTCAAACTAGTATCTAACATTCTTTCCAACATCGAATTCCAATAACCACCACAGTACCACAGTCAAGGACATCACCAGTAAGGGACACCACTAACGGGTTCATTCCTCTGCAGGGGTATACATAATCCCTTGCAAAGATTGTGACAAAATATACGTAGGTGGGACATCCAGAGACTTCCCGGCACTTATTTATGAACACCACTAAGCTAGATGAACGGACGAGTTGAGGAATGCCTATATTTTACACCGAAACTCCCAATCATTTACCTAACTGCAAGAACACGCGACTCATTGCCAAGGAGAAAGAGACCCAGACACGCAGGATCTTTGAATCATCAGTCATCGGAATTACCAACAATTTCAACCAAAACAACAGCGTCTACTGTCAATAATGTATCAGTATCACTAGATAATAAACAACCACCAGAGAACAACAACGTCTCCTTTCGATCCTACACACTCCACCATTTCACCCACAACACTACCACATAAATGAACCTCATACCAGGAAACTGGTCACAATATAGAGGAACACTGCAGGAGGCCTACTGACCCATACTAGGCAGTCTTTTTTCTCAAATTCAAGACTTTTCAGCCATATATGTGCCCAACCTCTTTTATAGTCAAAAAATTATATTCTACGTACCTCACCTGACTCTTCACGTCAGTACGCTCCTTATAGGCTCATCCTCTTTCCCTACGTAGGTCTCTTTGTGACCAGAGAAATCCCACTTAGTGTGCGAAACATTGTCAATAAAGGATCGCATTATACTACATCTGTATCTCTTTTTCCATCATATATTTATCTAAGTTCATTTTTTCACCTGGCTTCCTGTACTGTATATAATACTTCCGCATGATTGCATTTTCACTCAATTATTTAACCTCCCCTCATTCAAACTCTCCCTCCTCCACTCATTTAACTGTTTTAATCAGTGCTAGAACATCCAGACTGCTTTCTCTACGTCAACAATTAGTCCTTTCTTAACGCTCAAGTATGATTTTTTCCCCTTTATGTAATTGCTTGCAGGAGGGATCACCAGACTGTTGTGGGCGGCATTGTAGTCACCCTGAGACACACGCATGGCTGCCAGGGGAGAGACGCCACCATATAGTGAATGTATTTTTAAATCCTTTTCGTTTAGGTTTGAAACAGAATATTTGTGTTTGATTAAGTTTAATTATACTGAAGACGTTATAGGAAACAAATGTGCTATAGTTAGCTCCTTATAAGCAGGTGCATTCAGAACCTATTTATCTCGCAGACGAATTAGGTAGTCATTGTTGTTAGAGTTTCCTAACCCATTTTCCCCCAAAAAATCATTATGGAACCGTTCCGTGATTAAACGGTGCTGAGACAAAAGAGAAAAATAATTATGAAGAATATACGTAGAGTGAAAGTATTGCAAATTATTCATGAACTAATTTCTAACTCCGCAGAAAACACAAAAATCACTTGACAAAAACATTGTTAAAAATAAACCCCATATAAAACACTTTACCTTGCTTCATCTAAGAATTGTCTTAAATTTTCGCTACAATCTTCATGATTCATTAAAAACTAACAAAAAAAAAAAAAAACGCACAACCTCATGGTATTTCTGCCGAAGGAGTCAGGAAATTATTCCATTCACTGGAAAACGCTGAACCTGAAAGTCAACAGCTCCTGGGAAATGAGTATATTGGCTAATCAGTTTTGATCTGAGGAAGAGGAGAGTAGTTCTCTTTCCCACTGAAGGAAGAATGTGCAGAGTGAGGTAGTGGAGAAAGGATCCATACATAGCTTTAAGAAGAGGTATGATGAGGGTCTTAGGGCAGTGTGTGATCTAGTAGCGACTAGCGAAGAGGAGGGGCCGGGAGCTATGACTCTACCCCAGCAACGACATACTGATGAATGCATTGTTGATCCTTCACCAATCATCTGTCCCTTCACCAGTCATGCACCTCTTCACCAATCATACACCTCTTCACAATTCATTCACCTCTTCACCAATCATACAACTCTTCACCAATTTCATTAATTTTATTCTTAAGGAAGCACTAACCCCCAAGGGGTCATACAGCATGTAGGGTATGGAAGGCAATCAGGATTGATCCGATGGAAAGGTACCTCCCATTCCCTAGATCAAGAGCCCTTCAACAGCATCAAGGAACTCCCTTTTGAAGGGACTCCCTGACAAAAAAATTCCATATCCCCCTTTGCCCAGAAATATAGGTTGGGAGACTATCCAGGGAGAGTCTACAGTCTTGTCATGCGAGTGTGAAAATCAAGACTATTGCCCTCTGTAAAGATTTCTGGACTTTGTTTCGTGAACATTCAACACAACAGACAACAAAAGTTCAGCCAATGAGCAAGCAACATCTCTCGAGCACCACTACGTAACCTTTCGATGAAAGCTATGTAATGCAAACAAACTGATGAGTTATGTACAACACATGCGTATACTGAAAGATGTTTCGCCTATCAGAGGATTTATCCGTCAGAGTCATGAGAATGAAAGCTTTTATAGTGGAATCAGTGGAAGAAGTGGAGTGATGCAGCAGTATTAGACGAGGTCACAAGTAGGCGGGGCCAACTATCAGGAGTAGGTCAGACCTATTAGAGTCTGTCCGTCTCAAAACTCACGATCTAAAAGTACTCGATTGATATAGCAACATTTTGGAGTCTTCAGAGAGTACTAGATTCTACAACTCGGCAACTAAATCTCTGGTCTACCTCATGTGCCTGATCTACTTTCACTAGTGAACCCCCACCCACATGTGACCTCATCTACCACTACTGCATCATTCCAATTCTTTCAATGGCTCTACTGTAAAAGGCTCCGATACATTGCCTCTGTATAAAAGTGATAAATCATCTGGTGGGCGAAATGTCTCTCAGTACAGATACACAGTAAGCAAGTCATTCAGATTCCTTACCTTTACCCCTGAGACTAGCCCACCACCAGCAAGACAAGCCAGCTAGCAAGACAGATCAGCTTCCCAGTTAAGCCAACTAGCTAAATAAATCTACTAACCAACCAAGGCAGTTAGGCAATCAATCAAGCATACCAGCCATACAAGCCAGCCAAACACACGAACTAGCGAATTTAGCCAACTAGCCAAACAAGACAGCATTCAAAAGCCAAGCCAGCCAGTCGGGTCTGCGTCGCTCCACATTAATACCAAACATATGCAGATGGTTACTTACGAAGAAACTTGTGTTGTTTCCTTCTTTTTCTTCAGCGGAGACAGCTGGTGATCCTCGGAGGAGTGCCACGTCTCCTGGACCCACAGATGAAGAGTGGCGCCGCAGATGGCAGAACTTTTACTCCGAGACCATCTGTGTGCCATCTATGTCATTCACCATCAGAGTCATATCTCCCCTTCCATCCTCTCTCCCTCTCACTCCCCCTCTCTCACTCCCCCTCTCTCACTCCCCCTCTCTCACTCCCCCTCTCTCACTCCCCCTCTCTCACTCCCCCTCTCTCACTCCCCCTCTCTCACTCCCCCTCTCTCACTCCCCCTCTCTCACTCCCCCTCTCTCACTCCCCCTCTCTCACTCCCCCTCTCTCACTCCCCCTCTCTCACTCCCCCCTCTCTCACTCCCCCTCTCTCACTCTCACTCCCCCCTCTCTCTCTCTCTCTCTCTCTCTCTCTCTCTCTCTCTCTCTCTCCCTCTCTCCCTCTCTCCCTCTCTCCCTCTCTCTCTCTCTCTCTCTCTCCCTCTCTCTCTCTCTCTCCCTCTCTCTCTCTCTCTCCCTCTCTCTCTCCCTCTCTCCCTCTCTCCCTCTCTCTCCCTATCTCACTATCTCCACCGGCGGTCAAAATGTAAGAAAGATGCTTGAAAAAAATTAATTTCGAACTAATTCTTGTGGCTTCTCATGATGTGAGGGATGGAGGGATGCCTAGTTGAAATTCTCTTGATCCAATGAAATGGATCTAAGTTTCCCTTTCTCGGATCAAACCTCCTAAGGAGTTGTATGGCACAACGGATTTACCGCTTGCCTGTGAATATAATAATAATAATAATAATAAAATTATTAATAATAATAATAGGGTGTTGAGGAGAGGTGTGGGATTAAAATATAAAGAATCTGATACAAAATGAGAGTTGTCACAGTCGCACTTTGCCGATGATACGGTGCTTATGAAAGATTCTGAATGAAAGTTGCAAAGGTTGTTAGAGGAATTCGGAAGAGAATATAAAAGAAGGAAATTAAAAGGAAACAAAAAGAAGAGCAAGATGATGAGTGACAATATGTCTAAGCAAGAAAAAAATGGATACAAGACTGGAGGAAGTATGGAGGAAATGAAAATATTCAGATATTTGTGAGTGGACATGTAATCAGATGGGTATATGAAGGACGAGATGAATCATAGAAAAAACGGGAGGAAAAAGGTAGCTGATATGTTGTTACATCTGTGCAAATTTATCTATGGAGAAAAAGAAGGGGTAACGTATAGGATGGTGGAACCTACATTTTGATATTTTTGTGGCTATAAACGGAGTAGAAAATTTAAGGCTGGAGGAAGTGGAGACACCATATTCGAGACCAATGTGTGGCGTGAATATTAGGAATATTATGCAGAGAGTTTGTAGTGTAGAAATTAGCAGACGAGGTGGGGTTACCAGAGATTAATTCAGAGGCTTAGGAGGTGTTGAGGTAGTGTGGGGATTCAGAAATGATGGAGCAGACAGGATAATCTAGCGGGGTGTATAAACTTAGGATGGAAGGAAGGGTAAGGGGTCATCCCAGGATGGGGTTCGAGGGAGCGGGATGAAAGAGGTTTTGAGTGCTAAGGGGCTAAACATCCAAGATGTTTGTGTGAGCATGTTAGATCGGAGTGAAGACAAGTGGTTTTTATGGTTGGATTTGATATACTATTGGAGTGTGAGCAAAGTAACATTTATGAAGGGATTCAGGGGGAAACTGGTTAGCTTGACTTGAGTCCTTGAAGTGGAAGGAACAGTGCCTGCACTCTGGTGGAGGGGTGTGGATATTGCAGTTCGAAGTGTTATTCGAAGTGTGATGTCTGCACACTTCTGGCATGATAGCTATTAAATGAAAGATGGTAAATGTCTACTTTTTTGGGTTATTCTACTTAGGAGACGGCAGCTGTTAATAATAATAATAATAATAATAATAATAATAATAATAATAATAATAATAATAATAATAATAAGGGCTGACATGTAAAAAGACACATGTTAAGAATAGTGAGAAGTGAAATGGAATATTTTAAAATGAATAAAATAATGTAAGGAAAGAGGACATCAACAAAGATGACGAAGAAACGTAGAGTGTGGTCATCAACAAAGACAATCGCGAATTCATCAACGGGAGTGACGTGTGGAGGTCATCAACGAGAGACGTAAAGATCACCGATGGGAGACTCGGAAATCATGTGTGTGTGTGTGTGTGTGTGTGTGTGTGTGTGTGTGTGTGTGTGTGTGTGTGTGTGTGTGTGTGTGTGTGTGTGTGTGTGTGTGTGTGTGTGTGTGTGTGTGTGTGTGTGTGTGTGTGTGTGTGTGTGTGTGTGTGTGTGTGTGTGTGTGTGTGTGTGGTGTGTGTGTGTGTGTGTGTGTGTGTGTGTGTGTGTGTGTGTGTGTGTGTGTGTGTGTGTGTGTGTGTGTGTGAGTGTGTGTGTGTGTGTGTGTGTGTGTGTGTGTGTGTGTGTGTGTGTGTGTGTGTGTGTGTGTGTGTGTGTGTGTGTGTGGTGTGTGTGTGTGGTGTGTGGTGTGTGTGTGTGTGTGTGTGTGTGTGTGTGTGTGTGTGTGTGTGTGTGTGTGTGAGTGTGTGTGTTGTGTGTTGTGTGTGTGTGTGTGTGTGTGTGTGGTGTGTGGTGTGTGTATGTATGTAGTGATTGATGTTTCGTAGTGTGTTGTTGTATGTGATGTGTAGTTGTATAAATAATTTTTTCACTGTAAATGTAAAGCCTTAGAATATTTTCTAACTAATATGTAATTATCAGCCTCAGCATGAGATCTATTTCTTTATCAAACTGGATTAGCCTGATCAAATATCTTTCACGTAATTAAACCTTAAATTTTCTTAACTATATAGTAATTATCAGCTTAAGGACTATTTTCTTTTTGATATATTAGAATACCTGAAAATGACCAATTTTGCTAGAATATGACCTCAAGGTAGGCTATGTCAATCTGAATTAAGAATACCGGTGCGTCATTATATCGTTGGATACTCAAAAATATCGTAGGATACCCATAAGGATATCATAGGATATATTACGTAATCCCATGTTCCTTGAACGAGTTATAGCACCAAGCTGGTGTGAACCAGTAGATACATAAACCCTGAACGGATCATCACCTGATAAAGTCTCGTGTCAGGGAAATACTGAACCGTTTCCTGATAAACAAAACACCACCAATACACAGGCAAAAAAAAAAAAAAAAGTATTACCATTACATCCGTAAAAGAATGAGAGTATTACTTTAGACAACAAAACTTAACGTCTATTGAGGTTAATGTGTAATTCATTAAAAATCAAGTACATTGTAAATATTTACACATTGTAAATATGTTATACAATAAGTACATTGCGTGATAGACAGGAATTATTACCCACAAACTCAAGAACATTGTTCAACTTGAAGATATTGTGGAAAGTGTGTGTTAACTGTTTAGAAATGGTGATGTCTTGATGGAGCCTCCCACCATACTCATCACAGTACCATGCTTATCACAGCACCAAGATCAACACAGCACCATGGTTGACTGGGAAGAACATCTCACCATGCTCACTGTCATCACGTAAGCTCCTCTCTTCTATTTGCGGTTATTTGTGTATTGTTCCAGTCACGTTATTGTGCCTTTTTTTGTTATTTGTTAAACCGCATATAGGAGAGAGAAACTTAGGACAGCGCTTCGGTCCGACCTGGACCCTTTATAAAGTCACACTAACACAAAATAGTGAGGGAGCCAGCGTATATACGCGAGGGGACAGGGACGGGACCGAAAGAGGAAGAAAATGAAGCATTGGTAGTGGAAATAGTAGAAGTAATCGTGGTAGAAAGTAAGGAGAGCAGTTTAGTGACACAAAAGAAAAAGGGAAGTGAAGGGTGAAGAGAGGCAATTGTAATGGTAGTGGCAATAGTGGTAGCAGTAGTAGTAGTAGTAGTAGTAGTAGTAGTAGTAGTAGTAGTAGTAGTAGTAGTAGTAGTCGTCGTCTTGGGGTCAGTCCAAGGACAAGAAAAATGAGCAAAGCAGGAGAGCCAAGGGCAAACAAGGGGTAGGACCAAAAACTCAGGGGATGGGGAAAAACAGAAGGATAGAACACACTTAGGCAGAAGGAAGAAAAACAAAGAAAGAGAGAAAGGATAAGATGTAGGGAAAGGACGAGGAGGAGAAGAAAGGATCAGATTAAGTTACGAGTGTTCTTAAGTTTGGAGCATTTGACAATGTAATGAGAGAGAAAGGCATCTACAGAGACAAAGCCACGACTAAGATTCACACAAGGAAAGTTGTGTATAAGGGATGATTCAACAAGACGGCGACTCTGAAGGCTAGAAGTAGTGTAGACAGTTTTAGCTGAGGACCAGTTAATAGGATGACTGTGATCTCTAACATGACAGAAAAAAGTATAACCTATCCCTGAGTCTCC
>NC_091364.1:13376901-13501901 GCF_038502225.1 Cherax quadricarinatus | reverse complement strand
ACTTGGTGGTGTTGTACTCGAGGAGCCAGTTTCTGGACCAGGCCTGCAGCCTGTCCAGGTCCCTTTGTAGTTCTGCCTGGTCCTCGTCCGACTGAATTCTTCTCATCAACTTCACATCTGCAAACAGAGACACACTTGAGTTTATTCCTTCAAATATACCAAAAACAGCACCGGTCCTAGGACTGACCCTTGTGGAGCCCCGCTCGTCACAGGCGCCCACTCTGACATTTCGTCATGCACCATGACTCACTGATGTCTTCCCGACAGGTATTCCCTGATCCATTGCAGTGCCTTTCCTGTTATCCCTGCCTGGTCCTCCAGCTTATGAACTAATCTCTTGTGTGGAACTGTGTCAAAAGCCTTCCTACAGTCCAAGAAAACGCAATCTACCCACCCCTCTCTTTCTTGTCTTACTGCTGTCACACTGTCATAGAACTCCAGTAGGTTTGACAGTATTTCCCGTCCCTGAAACCGTGGTGGTTGTCGTTGATAAGCTCATTTCTTTCTAGGTGCACCACTCTTCTAACAATCTTCTCCATAACTTGGCATACTATTCATGTCAGTGACACTGGTCTGTAGTTTAATGCATCGTGTCTGTCTTCAGGTAGTCGCCCTGTTTCGATGTGTTGAAGGTTGTTAGTGGCACACATAGCACCTCTGCTCCCTCTCTCAGGACCCATGGAGAGATGTTATCTGGCACCATCGCCTTTGAGGTATCTAGCTTGCTTTGCAGCCTCTTCACTTCTTCCTCGGTTGTATGTATTGTGTCCAACACTTTATGGTGCACCCCACCTCTCCGTCTTTCTGGAGTCCCTTCCGTCTTTTCCGTGAACACTTCTTTGAATCTCATATTGAGCTCCTCACATACTTCTCGGTAGTTTCTTGTGATCTCCCCTCCTTCCTTCCTCAACCTGATTACTTGGTCCTTGACTGTTATTTTCTTCCTGATGTGGCTGTACAACAGCTTCGGGTCAGCTTTAGCTTTCGCTGCAGTGTCATTTTCGTATTGTCGTCGGGCCTCCCTTCTTACCTGTGCTTATTCATTTCTGGCCCTACGACTGCTCGCCTTCTATACTTCTTACATTTTCCAGCACACTCGGTTCTGGTCTCTACATCTTTGAGTAAACCAAGGGCTCATCCTGGCCTTCTCGGTATTTCTGTTAACCTTGGGTACAAACCTCTCCTCAGCTTCCTTGCATATTGTTGTCACATATTCCATCATCTCATTAACTGACTTCCCATCCAGTGCTCTGTCCCACTGAACCTCGTGCAGGAAATTCTTCATGCCTTTGTAGTCCCCTCTCTTGAAGTTTGGCTTCATTCGTCCCGTCTTTCCTGCTTCCCTCTCTACTCTGTATTCGAAGCTCAGAACCACGTGGTCATTAGCCCCGAGGGGTCTTTCACATGCGATGTCCTCAATATGTGCACTACTCAAGGTGAATACTAGGTCAGTCTTGCTAGTTCCTCTTCTCTTCTCTCTCTGGTAGTGTCCCTTACGTGTTGGTACTTGAGGTTTTCCAGTACCACCTCCATCATCTTAGGCCTCCACGTTTCTGGGTCCCCATATGGCTCCAAGTTCTCCCAGTCAATTTCTTTGTGACTGAATTCACCCACAATTAGTAGCTTTGCCCTGCTCGCATGAGCCCTTCTGACCACTTTAGCCAGTGTGTCAACCATCGCTCTGTTACTCTCATCACACTCTTGCCTTGGCCTCCTGCTGTTCTGTGGTGGGTTATACATCACTGCAATTACCACACTGGGGCCTCTAGACTAAAGTGTGTGTAGGCCTTAGACAAGGATGTGTGATGTCACCGTGGTTGTTTAATATATTTATAGATGGGGTTGTAAGAGAAGTAAATGCGAGGGTCTTGGCAAGAGGCGTGGAGTTAAAAGATAAAGAATCACACACAAAGTGGGAGTTGTCACAGCTGCTCTTTGCCGATGACACTGTGCTCTTGGGAGATTCTGAAGAGAAGTTGCAGAGATTGGTGGATGAATTTGGTAGGGTGTGCAAAAGAAGAAAATTAAAGGTGAATACAGGAAAGAGTAAGGTTATGAGGATAACAAAAAGATTAGGTGATGAAAGATTGAATATCAGATTGGAGGGAGAGAGTATGGAGGAGGTGAACGTATTCAGATATTTGGGAGTGGACGTGTCAGCGGATGGGTCTATGAAAGATGAGGTGAATCATAGAATTGATGAGGGAAAAAGAGTGAGTGGTGCACTTAGGAGTCTGTGGAGACAAAGAACTTTGTCCTTGGAGGCAAAGAGGGGAATGTATGAGAGTATAGTTTTACCAACGCTCTTATATGGGTGTGAAGCGTGGGTGATGAATGTTGCAGCGAGGAGAAGGCTGGAGGCAGTGGAGATGTCATGTCTGAGGGCAATGTGTGGTGTGAATATAATGCAGAGAATTCGTAGTTTGGAAGTTAGGAGGAGGTGCGGGATTACCAAAACTGTTGTCCAGAGGGCTGAGGAAGGGTTGTTGAGGTGGTTCGGACATGTAGAGAGAATGGAGCGAAACAGAATGACTTCAAGAGTGTATCAGTCTGTAGTGGAAGGAAGGCGGGGTAGGGGTCGGCCTAGGAAGGGTTGGAGGGAGGGGGTAAAGGAGGTTTTGTGTGCGAGGGGCTTGGACTTCCAGCAGGCATGCGTGAGCGTGTTTGATAGGAGTGAATGGAGACAAATGGTTTTTAATACTTGACGTGCTGTTGGAGTGTGAGCAAAGTAACATTTATGAAGGGATTCAGGGAAACCGGCAGGCCGGACTTGAGTCCTGGAGATGGGAAGTACAGTGCCTGCACTCTGAAGGAGGGGTGTTAATGTTGCAGTTTAAAAACTGTAGTGTAAAGCACCCTTCTGGCAAGACAGTGATGGAGTGAATGATGGTGAAAGTTTTTCTTTTTCGGGCCACCCTGCCTTGGTGGGAATCGGCCGGTGTGATAATAAAATAATAAAATACTTATATATCACTATTAATCTTGAGTATTTTAATTAAGTTTCACATTGTATTTTTCAGCACAGAGATAAGTGTTGATGCTTTAACCATGAATGGATCAATCAGTCGAGAATACAAAATTACCTGTGTACTTTTACTTATCAATAAGACTGGACCAAATATCGTTTCAAATCTGGACAATATATTTTTTAAATAAATGTATCAATGCTCCAATATTTCTACTCCTCTTAGAATTAGAAGATATTAAAGTGTTTAATTATTTTAATTTATTTTAAAGATCGTAAAACAATATTTCTTTTAGAAGCGAACGATGACTGCAAGGAACTTGAAGAGCAATAATTTCCATCTGAAAATCTGGTTAAATATGAAGCGAATTGCAATAGAAACATTATTGGTGTTAGTCAACACTGAGGAGAAACATCCATGACAGACTACAAAAAAAAAAAAAATTGTATGATAATTAAACCATTACTATCAAATGTCATAAAGCTGTGTTTTTTTCCATGTCCAGTAATTTCTTTTATGAAAATCTACTATACATTTTTTTTTTTTTTTGTAAATGTGGTTGAAAAAGTTTATCCAGAATTGAATAGCTTATAAATCGGCCATCATAGTTAATATAAGGTTATCAAAGCTTATTCCTTGGGTAACATTAACAATGGGTTGGGAAAATATTTTTTTTAGTGGGTTTGGGTTTGAGAAAGACCTGCCTAGTATGGACCGGTAGGCCTGCTGCAGTGTTCCTCCTTTCTTATTTATTTTTTTAAATGCACTTTTTTTTTTTTACTTGGAGCTGCCAAAAACTGCACTAAATACAATAGCTTTATGATAGATCTTACTGCACAACAAAAGCACAAACATAACCCCAGACCCGGGGAGCAAAACAGTCAAAAAGTTAACTTTCTCCAATAAAAAAACCTGCACCATTCTGAGGTGTTATTAAACTTTAAATTGCAATGTCTGTTTTATGGGGAGACATGCTCATTGCAACATGAAGCAAGTAATCCGTCCAGGTGGCAAACAAATCCTTGTAGAACAGCAACCGAGAATTTTTTTCTTAAGGCCTGTGGTAAGCACAAGGATGAGTAGGCAAACGAAGTTCAGGTAGGACTGCAAGGAGCTGTCAGTGATTTACATGTAGCGGATGCCCGTTACCATGACTGTTGATAAATGAGACATTTGGGTATCTTCATCCTGGAAAGTTTCGCCAGCCAGTGGCGTCTTCTGTTCAAAGCAGAGAAAGGTGGAATATGAGGAGTTGAAGAATCATTCCCTCAGCCTGGAGTCGATATGTTCAGACCATCAATCTTAGAAAACTTACCTAACCTTATTATAACAAGAATAATTTATTTTAGCCTAACCCAACTAAATATATTTTAGATTTGTTTACAATAATTTAATACTAAACAAACACAGAGAAATATATTTTTATCGTTAGGTTCAGAATGATTTTGGCGAAATTATTGCATACACAAATTTTCGCTTGTCCTATATGGCAAGATGAGAGTTGCTATTTAAGCCAAGATCGCAAGTTCTGCCTATTCGGCACGACATTATATAATATATATATATATATATATATATATATATATATATATATATATATATATATATATATATATATATATATATTTTATTATTATTTTTATTATCACACCGGCCGATTCCCACCAAGGCAGGGTGGCCCGAAAAAGAAAAACTTTCACCATCATTCACTCCATCACTGTCTTGCCAGAAGGGTGCTTTACACTACAGTTTTTAAACTGCAACATTAACACCCCTCCTTCAGAGTGCAGGCACTGTACTTCCCATCTCCAGGACTCAAGTCCGGCCTGCCGGTTTCCCTGAATCCCTTCATAAATGTTACTTTGCTCACACTCCAACAGCACGTCAAGTATTAAAAACCATTTGTCTCCATTCACTCCTATCAAACACGCTCACGCATGCCTGCTGGAAGTCCAAGCCCCTCGCACACAAAACCTCCTTTACCCCCTCCCTCCAACCCTTCCTAGGCCGACCCCTACCCCGCCTTCCTTCCACTACAGACTGATACACTCTTGAAGTCATTCTGTTTCGCTCCATTCTCTCTACATGTCCGAACCACCTCAACAACCCTTCCTCAGCCCTCTGGACAACAGTTTTGGTAATCCCGCACCTCCTCCTAACTTCCAAACTACGAATTCTCTGCATTATATTCACACCACACATTGCCCTCAGACATGACATCTCCACTGCCTCCAGCCTTCTCCTCGCTGCAACATTCATCACCCACGCTTCACACCCATATAAGAGCGTTGGTAAAACTATACTCTCATACATTCCCCTCTTTGCCTCCAAGGACAAAGTTCTTTGTCTCCACAGACTCCTAAGTGCACCACTCACTCTTTTTCCCTCATCAATTCTATGATTCACCTCATCTTTCATAGACCCATCCGCTGACACGTCCACTCCCAAATATCTGAATACGTTCACCTCCTCCATACTCTCTCCCTCCAATCTGATATTCAATCTTTCATCACCTAATCTTTTTGTTATCCTCATAACCTTACTCTTTCCTGTATTCACCTTTAATTTTCTTCTTTTGCACACCCTACCAAATTCATCCACCAATCTCTGCAACTTCTCTTCAGAATCTCCCAAGAGCACAGTGTCATCGGCAAAGAGCAGCTGTGACAACTCCCACTTTGTGTGTGATTCTTTATCTTTTAACTCCACGCCTCTTGCCAAGACCCTCGCATTTACTTCTCTTACAACCCCATCTATAAATATATTAAACAACCACGGTGACATCACACATCCTTGTCTAAGGCCTACTTTTACTGGGAAAAAATTTCCCTCTTTCCTACATACTCTAACTTGAGCCTCACTATCCTCGTAAAAACTCTTCACTGCTTTCAGTAACCTACCTCCTACACCATACACTTGCAACATCTGCCACATTGCCCCCCTATCCACCCTGTCATACGCCTTTTCCAAATCCATAAATGCCACAAAGACCTCTTTAGCCTTATCTAAATACTGTTCACTTATATGTTTCACTGTAAACACCTGGTCCACACACCCCCTACCTTTCCTAAAGCCTCCTTGTTCATCTGCTATCCTATTCTCCGTCTTACTCTTAATTCTTTCAATTATAACTCTACCATACACTTTACCAGGTACACTCAACAGACTTATCCCCCTATAATTTTTGCACTCTCTTTTATCCCCTTTGCCTTTATACAAAGGAACTATGCATATATATATATATATATATATATATATATATATATATATATATATATATATATATATATATAACGTGTGTGTGTGTGTTGAAGGTTTATATTTTAAAAGAATTTTGTACAAATATGTTGGGCCGCAAATGACGCAGACGCGATGATACGTCTTCGTAGTGATTTCAAGATGTCATCCATTGCTTTTAAATAGCCTATATGACCATCTACGGATGTGACGTCATCAACTATCCCTAACATGTGACGTCAAAGTCTTGCTCCCATTAATTGTGACGTCACCTACTGATGAGACTATTACTGTGACGTCAACCTTTGTTGCACTCCCTAAAGCTGTCAGTACCAGTGACGTATAATCATCATTTATCATATAATCATCATCATGCTCCATCATAACCGCATACCCACATTATCAACATTATCGTCAATTTCTCCTCTCGTTGACGGCGTTGTTGTAACCACAGTGGCCGTCACTATTCACACTATCACCGCAGGTACCGTATATGCAAACGACCAACAATAGCCTGTCCGGGCGATTTCCTACCACGATCGCAGACTTCACCTGCACTGATATTGTTCCTTTAATTCAATTCTGCCTGCCTCGTAAAATTTTCTTTGCCTCATTGTGTTTGTCACACTAAAACACACGCAAACTTTGACTCGTCTAATTAAAGCTTATTTGCATGTCCTTGTCTAACTTCATCAGATATTTATGTGATATACAAGTTATTTACAACGTCATTGTACTGTACACTATATGTTCTGAGGTTCTCTAGTTAGCTTAAGGTTTGAAAGGTCAGTGTTCTTTATTGCTGAGTTATTGTGCTTGTTTCCTCCGGGGAACACATTAGCATGTGTGTATTAGGGTAGAAGGGGGTGTAAATATTGTAATTTAATGTATGTGTGGTTAATTATCCCCAGAGAGGTATACTTCTAGCAAGTCTTTATCCGTTGTACCATGGTACGCTGTACCTGGTCACAAGTGCTAAAATATAATTGTTTTTATAGAAATTGATTGTTGATTTTGAGGAATATATAAGGTGTCCCGTTGCTTGATCGCTAGCGCACTCAGCTCTCACACTGAGGTCCGGGGTTCGAATCTCCGGTATGGCTGGAAAACATTAGGGACGTGTTTCCATAAGACACCTGCTGTCCCTGTTCGCTCATCAGTATAAAATGGGTACCTGGGTGTTAGTCGGCTGGTGTGGGTCGCATCCTGGGACAAAACTGACCTAATTTGCCTGAAATGCTCACCATAAAAAGCGGCTTTCTGTATAGTAGTATGTTATTGATGTCAGCTAGGCCTGTATACCTTGTACATGTACTTGTAGAGATGAAGATATCAGTATTATTATTATCATTATTATTATTATATTATGTAACAATCGTTGAAGTGATGGCCATGCTCATCACAACGACCCACATCTATGTGTCTGAAACATATATATATATATATATATGTCGTGCCGAATATGTAAAACTGGTCAATTAGCAAGAACTCATTTAAAATTAAGTCCTTTCTAAAAATTTCTCTTATACGTTTAAAGATATATTTTTTTCATTAATGTTAATGTAAAAAATTTTAATTTTCCACCAAAAGAATCTTAGAAAACTTACCTAACCTTATTATAACAAGCGCAATTTATTTTAGCCTAATCCTACTAAATATATCTTAAATACGTTTACAGTAATTTAATACTAAACAAACAAAATGAAACATTTTTTCCGTAATGTTTAGAATGATTTTTGCGAAATTATTGCATACACAAATTTTCACTTGTCGTATATGGCAAGATGAGCGTTGCTATTTAAGCCAAGATCGCAAGTTCTGCCTATTCGGCACGACATATATATGTTGTATATATAAAGGAAACTGAAAGAAACTCAAAATACTTCTTCTCGTATGCCAAATCTAAGGAAAAAACAACATCCAGTACTTGGCTCCTTCTTAGACGAGATGGGACATACACAGATGACAGTAAAAAAAAAATGAGTGAGATACTAAAGTCCCAATACGACTCAGTTTTCAGCGACCCGTTAACCAGACTAAGAGTCAACAATCTAAATTATTTTTTTATGACCGAGACCCAAAATTTGATCTTTCACAAACCTCTGATATTATCCTAATACCACATAACTTCGAAAAGGCAATTAATGACATGCCCATGCACTCTGCCCCAGGCACGGACTCGTGGAACTCCGTTTTCACCAAGAACTGCAAGAAGACCCTGTCACGTGCCTTCAGCATTCTATGAAGAGGGAGCATGGACACAGGGGTCATCCCACAATCACTAAAAACAACAGACATAGCCCCATTCCACAAAGGTGGCAGTAATGCAAACAACTACAGACCGATAACGCTAACATCCCATATAAAATCTTTTAAAGGGTTCTAAGAAGCAAGACCGCCAAGCATCAGTTACACAACCCAGGGCAATACGGGTTTAGAGCAGGTCGCTCCTGCCTATCCCAGCTACTGGACTACTATGACAAGGTCCTGGATGCTTCAGAGGATAAACAAAATGCATATGTAACTTAAACAGACTTTGCGAAAGCCTTCGATAAGTGCAAGCATGGTGTAAGAGCACACAAAATGAGTGATAAAGGAATAACAGGATGAATCTATAACTTCCTAACAGACAGATGGCTACAGTGAAAAGCTCTCTTCCACAAGGCACAATACTCGTTCCCATCCTGTTCCTCATCCTCATATCGGGCATAAAGATTCAAGCCATAGCTACGCGTCTTCCTTTGCAGATGACATCCGAATTACCATGACAGTGTCCTCCATCGAAGACACCGCAAGACTCCAAGCGGTCATCAACCAAATCTTTAAATGGGCCGCAGAAAACAATATGAAGTTAAATGAAGAAAAATTTCAGATACTCAAATATGGAAAACTTGAGGAAATTAAAACTGTATCAGGGTATACAACAAATTCTAACCACATAATAGAACGAAAAACTAATGTAAAGGACCTGGGAGTGATCTCAGAGGATCTCACCTTCAAAGACCACAACAATGTATCTACCTCATCTACTAGAAAAATGAGAGTATGGATAATGAGAACCTTCAAAACTAGAGACACCAAGCCCATGATGATTTTCTTCAAATTGCTTGTTCTCTATAGGCTGGAATTCTGCTGTACACTAACTGCCCCCTTCAAGGCAGGCGCAAAATTGCTGACCTGGAGAATGTACATAGAACTTTCACGGGACACATTAATACTTTAGAGCACCTAAATTACCGCAAATGCTTGAAGTCCCTTGATTTGTATTCCCTAGAATGCAGGCGAGAAAGATACGTGATAATATACACTTGGAAAATCCTAGAGGGATTAGTACCAAACTTTCATACGAAAAATCACTCCCTAAGAAAGCAAAAGATTCAGCAGGAGATGCAACATTCCCCCAATGAAAAGCAGGGGCGCCACGGGTACACTAAGAGAACACAAAAAGTGTCAGGGACCCAAGACTGTTTAGTTTTCTCCCAGCATATATAAGGGGAATTACCAATAGACCCCTGGCTGTCTTCAAGAAGGCGCTGGATAGGCACCTAAAGTACCGGATCAACCGGGATGTGGTTCTCACGTCGGTTTACGTGCGGCCAGTAGTAACATCCTGGTCTTAAACTGGGCCGTGGGGGTATTGACCCCCGAAACCCTCTTCAGGTATGTGGCCTGGCCATAGATCGTGCCGCGGGGGCGTTGACCCTCGGAACATCCTGCAGGTATACTCCTCCAGGTACGAAGAGAGATGATAAGTTAGATAAGATTCAACAGCAAACAGGACTAGCGTTTCCTGACATGGATCTTAGTCATATAACGACCGCCACTGGAACTTTTGGTCATATAACCGAGGCCTTCCACTGGCTCACCCGTTCAACCCTTTAAAGAAATACGATTATATTAGCTGGGATGCAAGATGGTAGTAATAACCAGCACTTACACACCTGCATTTGAAGGGACTCTTGATATTATTTATATACATGAGTGGATGGAATTTGTCACCATTGTCACATTTTCCGCTGCCCACCTGAAGACTTTGTTGATATCTGCTTGAAATATCTCAGTGTCTCTCACCGAGATTACTGTCATGCTTATTTTGCCATCGTCCTCCAAGTGTAATTACGAAGCTGTGGCTAATATATTTATATCTGTTTACCGTGTGGATGCGACACCGCAGAAGCCCCAGAACCCAGCCTGGGAGTTCTAAAGTTTTTAAATAACAAAAACAGGTACAATACCGTGACTGGAACGATACACAAATAACCCGCACATAGAAGAGAGGAGCTTACGACGATGTTTTGGTCCGACTTGGACCATTTACAAAGTCACACTAACGAAAAGGAGAGAAGGAGGGAGCATATATAGGCAGGAGGAGGTAGTGGTAAAGCTAAATTTTGTTCTCTTTACAACTACTCTTTGCTTTCTTTATGGTTAAAAAAAAAAAAACTGAATATCCAATTTCAAACTTTGTTAGCGCCTAATTTTCTAAGTCTGTGCAGGTCACATCTGCGTTCTGACTTTCTTCCAAAGTCTCAGTATGTTAAGTAAAAGGACACAAATGCAATTAATGTGACATTTTACTGTGACAACGTTTCGCTCTCCAGGAGCTTTATCAGGCGTTGAAACGTTGCCACAACAAACTGTCACATTAGTTGTATCTGTGTCCTTTTACTTAGCATATTGTCGGTAATTTTACCAATATTAACACAATGTCTCAGTAATTTTGTTATGATGTAGTAGATTTGACAAGCATAATTTTCTTGTTTAAAATCCATAATGATGTCATAGCAGTTGATGTCATAGCAGTGCTATGTGACTATACAAAAGACGTCATAACATACAAGCTATATGAATCTGTAACTGACGCTATCATACGAGACATGTGAATCTGACATCACATCATACGAGACATGTGAATCTGACATCATACGAGACATGTGAATCTGACATCACATCATACGAGACATGTGAATCTGACATCATACGAGACATGTGAATCTGACATCATACGAGACGTGAATCTGACATCACATCATACGAGACATGTGAATCTGACATCACATCATACGAGACATGTGAATCTGACATCACATCATACGAGACATGTGAATCTGACATCACTTCATACGAGACATGTGAATCTGACATCACTTCATACGAGACATGTGAATCTGACATCACATCAATAACTAACTAAATGTATACAATTACCCTTGATGGGGAGGGGGAGGTACCATGATGCTGAAGGCCTCTTGATACCGGGAATGGGAGCTATCCTCCCTGTCCTTGGAATTAAAACCTGGCTGCCACCCATTCTTCAGGAGCTGCATTATCACATACGGGTTTAGAGCTCGTTTTTAAAGACGATAATAATAATAACGAAGCTCGTACTTAAGGAGAGGAACATTATGACGATGTTTGGGTCCTGGTCTTGGACCATTGTCAGTCAGGTCACAAATAACACTGACCTGCAGCCTCAAAGCTACGTATTACGTTCAAAGGTACATATTACTGCAGCTGGGGAAATGAAACAAGTTTTTTTCAAAGTTCATTTCCAGTTCCTTAACTAATTCCCTTCTCTCCGAAGGAAATTATGTCCAACACTGGTGCTAGACACGTGTTCGACTCTGCTGCTTGACGCAACGTGTTCAACACTGGTGTTCGGCAGATATTCATTACGCCGAGCAACACCTGGGTGATCAGTCCCTGTTTGTCTCAGAGAGTGATTACCTCGGGGACTGATTATCTCATCTCCACTGCTTTCTGTATTAATGCATGTAATGAACTGACAAACCCAGTGATGGGAGAAACGTCTTCAAAACGAAAATACCCAGTTTCTGCACATGTCTCCCCTTCACACTTACGTCTGCACTAGTTATCTTGTATGATGCTCACACACACACACACACACACACACACACACACACACACACACACACTTAAGCACAACATCACTCACGCAAAATCAAACACACAAACAGACGTTACATAACCCAAATGTGTGCAAACATTTACTTTACACCTTTCACTCACATGGCTAAACGAGCGTACTAGTATACTACTACTGCTACTCCCATTCAGTACCTCTATAGGTACCATTATACTACTGCTACCATTATGCTACTGCTGCTACCATTATACTACTGCTACCATTATGCTACTGCTACCATTATGCTACTGCTACCATTATACTACTGCTACCATTATACTACTGCTACCATTATACTACTGCTACCATTATACTACTGCTACCATTATACTACTGCTACCATTATACTACTGCTACCATTATGCTACTGCTGCCATTATACTACTGCTACCATTATGCTACTGCTGCCATTATACTACTGCTACCATTATACTACTGCTACCATTATACTACTGCTACCATTATACTACTGCTACCATTATACTACTGCTACCATTATACTACTGCTACCACCATTATACTACTACCACCATTATACTACTAATACCATTATACTACTAATACCATTATACTACTAATACCATTATACTACTAATACCATTATACTACTAATACCATTATACTACTGCCACCATTATACCATTACCAACGCAACAACCCATACGAATTTACCACATTCTGATAAAGGCATCACTACAACAAATACTGCAACAAAATCTACAGCTACAAAACTCCCACAAGAAGAACGTAAGTAAAATAAGAAGAGACGGCCACTACAGCAGGCCTACTGGTCCAGGCTAACAAGAAACTAGAACAAACAGAACAAGTTAATGAAAACGAACAAGAGCATCAAGAATAACAAACAAAGATCATTAATTAAGAACAAGAGAATAAAGAACAAAAGAGAATCGAGAACAAAGATATAAAAAAATATCAAGAACAAAAGCATCAAGAACAAAAAATCAAGAACAATAACAAAATCAATATAACAAAGTTGCTAACGCAATGATTTCAAACAAACTTTTACTCATTTGCAATTACTGAAGAAAATATAGCATATTCCTCAGCCAACAATTGCGTGTTTAAGGCTAAAAACTCCTTTAATTTAGAAACAATTTTGAAGCGGACATGCATGCAACTTTGTGAAACACTGAAGGAAAAAAAATAGCTGACCTTGGCAAAAATCTATTCCAAGAATATTAAGTGTGTCTTAAAAATGTAAGACAATCGCTATTTTAAGAAATAAATTTGAATATCTTAGAGATATGTTCTCTACTTCGTATTGGACTGAAGAAGTCACTGGCTGGCGAAACGTTTCCCAAATAAAGATTCCAAAATGTTGCACATGCGTCTCAGTCTTCAATCTGCTGGTTTTGTAAACCATTTACACTACACAGGTTAATAACTCACTATAATATAAACGTAAATAAGAACGTTTAGGGAGAAACTTGTTATGTAAATAAACTGACTAACGGTATAGTGGGAAGCCTTAGGCTTAGCTACAGTGCTCCCGGCTGTCTGGCAGACACACAGGCAAGTACCATTACGAGTACCATTGCAGACGAGTACCATTACATGGCGTAATGATACTGAAGAGGCCACGTAATATATAATGATTCTGGTTTCTAGCCTACTAAATAGCGGTTTCTATGACTCTTAAGGGAAGTTCAAAATGAAGTGCTGAAACAGTGTTTAATGAAGTTGTTCTTACATCACATCAAGTTGCTCTCAACTGGAAAGTGCAACTTTGCAAACTATTTTTACAATTAAAGATATATGAAGCGCTAATTTACGCTGAATAACCCACGGACACATTCAGTATAATCAGCAGTGGAGGCTCGTTCCTCCGTTTGCTAATAGTGAAAAAAAACCACGCTACTTAAAGTAAAAAGGAAGGGTAGAAAAAAATTCTTTAGAAAACACATAGCTGTATGATGAGTTAGATACAGCCATGCTAACACTCGTAAGACACAACTATACAACAAAACACATTCACTAACCAGAGAATCAATATTGACACATGAAACACACACAAGCTGCAGTAAACTTCTCCATTTACTTAACCTTTTGTGTTCATGTTTGTCAGTAACACTCAGGTTCGGTTAAATATCGACACTTTACAATTAACTCAAATTTGATCAAAATTAGGCACGTGTGCAACATCTGGGTATCTTTATTGTAGATGTTTCGCCCTCCAATTACTGAAGAACATTAGGAAAGATGACCGAGAAGAGAAATTCAAAAAAATAAGTGATGTGCATCTGGAAAACTGGTATTTCATGTGATGTCTAGAACGAGATACAACTGGTGCAGTCTAAACATGCAACGTGCTTAATGTGGCCTTTTCACTGTTGCAATCCTGAGTGCTACAATTGCCTAGCAATAAATGCGGGAGACTTTTGATGAAGACATTCACATGACAAATGGCTGCTAACCTTAAATATTGCAAAGGACACACGACACACCTGTTGCAAGTTCTGAAAGTTGTACTCTTGCAGCACGGCCTCTTTCAAATTTCCTACTGAGTGCCTGGTCAATCAGGCTGTTGCTTCACGGGGCCCATTCACTCCGTGAGAAGACTTAATAGTTTATATTACCCCAATCATTGAGAAACTGGAGCGGAAAAGGAATACATAATGGGAGTGGATAGACGAAGGAAGTGAACCATAGAGAAGGAGAAGGATTTATGCCAAGTACATAGTAAACCACAGAAAAGGAGAAGGATTTATGCCAAGTACACAGTAAACCACAGACAAGGGGAAAGATTTATGCCAAGTACACAGTAAACCACAGAAAAGGAGAAGGATTTATGCCAAGTACACAGTAAACCACAGAAAGGAGAAGGATTTATGCCATATACCAAGAGTAAGCCTTGTACTGAGAGTTGGCCTAGTACCAAAAGTAGCCCTAATACCGAGAATAGAACCAGAACCAAGATTATCAACCTGCGACAAAGTCATTCAGTACAATATACCTGACGAGCCTCAGACCTGTCAGAGTATATGGAGACTACACCTAGTGAAACGTGTCCAAAAAGCTAGAGTAAGTCCAGGGGCTCTTCACCAAATTTGTCCCATAGCTCGGAGAAATGACCTACCAGGAAAGATTATAGTATTTTATTTTTGTAACACTAGACACAACCAGGAAAACACAATCAAGTGTACAAAAATACTCGGATACTGTATGATACTATAGGCTAGAGGAACACTGAAAGGAAGGGACAACGGCAGGGGTGGATCCAGGAAATGTGAGAGAGGGGATCCAATTTTGCTTGTACCGAGGAGAGGGGAATAATAGCCGGCCATACGCAGTCAACACGAAATGGTTAACAGTACACGCAATGGTACACTGTAGACGCAATGGCTCACGAGGAAACTGCATGTGCAGTACACACTGACTAATATCTTACGATGATCAGGGGTTAGATCAACCATAAGCTACTAGCAAGGTGCGGTATTGCTCCTTGAAAACCTGTGTCTAGAGTAGCAACAGTAACCGGTACCAACGTCTCCAGAGAAAAGCATATCCTGGTTCCAGCATACAGCACACGCAACGGTGCACCGCAGAATTCATGGGTTTTGAATGTTAATAAAAATCAATATCGTACTTATAGCACTGTAGTAACAACTTCATGAATAATGAAGCAAATCAAAAGGATTTTACATATTTAAGTAAATCGGAACACCATATTGTTTAAATTACCACCGAGCTAAAATAATTTTTATGAGTAGATGCCTTAACAAAATGAGGCAGTAGTATTAGTTTATTTTAGTATATTCATGTTCGCTATCTTATATAGCAAGCCTATGAAGCTATGTAAGCGTCATAGACTTGCTATATAAGAGCCTATACGTTCCAAATTTGGTAAATCGTTCAGTAACACTGTCCGGGTCACCTAATACGCCGCAGTGAGCGTGAAAGGTAACGAGTCCGAAAATTTTGTCCTCAGTAATGAGAGTCAGCAGTTAAGTTTCCAAGGTGAGTCCAAGAGAAAAGTTACGTTCAGCAGCCGCTACACAGACAACCAAAGTTACGTTCAGCAGCCGCTACACAGACAACCAAAGTTACGTTCAGCAGCCGCTACACAGACAACCAAAGTTACGTTCAGCAGCCGCTACACAGACAGCCAAAGTTACGTTCAGCAGCCGCTACACAGACAACCAAAGTTACGTTCAGCAGCCGCTACACAGACAGCCAAAGTTACGTTCAGCAGCCGCTACACAGACAACCATAGTTACGTTCAGCAGCCGCTACACAGACAGCCAAAGTTACGCTCAGCAGGCGCTACACAGACAACCAAAGTTACGTTCAGCAGCCGCTACACAGACAACCAAAGTTACGTTCAGCAGT
Source organism: Cherax quadricarinatus (assembly GCF_038502225.1). NCBI lineage: Eukaryota > Metazoa > Arthropoda > Malacostraca > Decapoda > Parastacidae > Cherax > Cherax quadricarinatus. The sequence goes on along the minus strand of NC_091364.1, from coordinate 13,485,422 downwards.
CGCTACACAGACAACCAAAGTTACGTTCAGCAGCCGCTACACAGACAGCCAAAGTTACGTTCAGCAGCCGCTACACAGACAACCAAAGTTACGTTCAGCAGCCGCTACACAGACAACCAAAGTTACGTTCAGCAGCCGCTACACAGACAGCCAAAGTTACGTTCAGCAGCCGCTACACAGACAACCAAAGTTACGTTCAGCAGTCGCTACACAGACAACCAAAGTTACGTTCAGCAGCCGCTACACAGACAGCCAAAGTTACGTTCAGCAGCCGCTGCTACACAGACAACCAAAGTTACGTTCAGCAGTCGCTACACAGACAACCAAAGTTACGTTCAGCAGCCGCTACACAGACAACCAAAGTTACGTTCAGCAGCCGCTACACAGACAGCCAAAGTTACGTTCAGCAGCCGTTACACAGACAGCCAAAGTTACGCTCAGCAGGCGCTACACAAAGTTACGTTCAGCAGCAGCTACACACACAAAGTTACGTTCAGCAGCAGCTACACAGACAAAGTTACGTTCAGCATCCGCTACACAAAGTTACGTTCAGCAGCAGCTACACACACAAAGTTACGTTCAGCAGCAGCTACACAGACAAAGTTACGTTCAGCAGCCGCTACACAGATAAAGCTACGTTCAGCAGCCGCTACACAGACAAAGTTACGTTCAGCAGCCGCTACACAGACAAAGTTACGTTCAGCAGCCGCTACACAAAGTTACGTTAAGCAGCCGCTACACAGACAAAGTTACGTTCAGCAGCCGCTACACAGATAAAGCTACGTTCAGCAGCCGCTACACAGACAGCCAAAGTTACGTTCAGCAGCCGCTACACAGACAACCAAAGTTACGTTCAGCAGCCGCTACACAGACAACCAAAGTTACGTTCAGCAGCCGCTACACAGACAACCAAAGTTACGTTCAGCAGCCGCTACACAGACAGCCAAAGTTACGTTCAGCAGCAGCTACACACACAAAGTTACGTTCAGCAGCAGCTACACAGACAAAGTTACGTTCAGCAGCCGCTACACAGATAAAGCTACGTTCAGCAGCCGCTACACAGACAAAGTTACGTTCAGCAGCCGCTACACAGACAAAGTTACGTTCAGCAGCCGCTACACAGATAAAGCTACGTTCAGCAGCCGCTACACAGACAACCAAAGTTACGTTCAGCAGCCGCTACACAGCCAAAGTTACGCTCAGCAGGCGCTACACAGACAAAGTTACGTTCAGCAGCCGCTACACAGACAAAGTTACGTTCAGCAGCCGCTACACAGATAAAGCTACGTTCAGCAGCCGCTACACAGACAGCCAAAGTTACGTTCAGCAGACGCTACACAGACAACCAAAGTTACGTTCAGCAGCCGCTACACAGACAGCCAAAGTTACGTTCAGCAGCCGCTACACAGACAGCCAAAGTTACGCTCAGCAGGCGCTACACAAAGTTACGTTCAGCATCTGCTACACAAACAAAGTTACGTTCAGCAGCAGCTACACAAAGTTACGTTCAGCAGCCGCTACACAAAGTTACGTTCAGCAGCCGCTACACAGACAAAGTTACGTTCAGCAGCCGCTACACAGACAAAGTTACGTTCAGCAGCCGCTACACAGATAAAGCTACGTTCAGCAGCAGCTACACAGACAAAGTTACGTTCAGCAGCCGCTACACAGACAAAGTTACGTTCAGCAGCCGCTACACAGACAAAGGTACGTTCAGCAGCCGCTACACAGACAAAGTTACGTTCAGCAGCCGCTACACAGACAAAGTTACGTTCAGCAGCCGCTACACAAAGTTACGTTCAGCAGCAGTTACACAGAAAGTTACGTTCAGCAGCAGCTACACAGACAAAGTTACGTTCAGCAGCAGCTACACAGACAAAGTTACGTTCAGCAGCCGCTACACAGGCAAAGTTACGTTCAGCAGCCGCTACACAGGCAAAGTTACGTTCAGCAGCCGCTACACAAAGTTACGTTCAGCAGCCGCTACACAGACAAAGTTACGTTCAGCAGCCGCTACACAGATAAAGCTACGTTCAGCAGCCGCTACACAAAGTTACGTTCAGCAGCCGCTACACAAAGTTACGTTCAGCAGCAGCTACACAAAGTTACGTTCAGCAGCAGCTACACAAAGTTACGTTCAGCAGCCGCTACACAGACAAAGTTACGTTCAGCAGCCGCTACACAGACAGCCAAAGTTACGTTCAGCAGCCGCTACACAGACAACCAAAGTTACGTTCAGCAGTCGCTACACAGACAACCAAAGTTACGTTCAGCAGCCGCTACACAGACAAAGTTACGTTCAGCAGCCGCTACACAGACAAAGTTACGTTCAGCAGCCGCTACACAGACAAAGTTACGTTCAGCAGCCGCTACACAGACAAAGTTACGTTCAGCAGCCGCTACACAGACAAAGTTACGTTCAACAGCCGCTACACAGACAAAGTTACGTTCAGCAGCCGCTACACAAAGTTACGTTCAGCAGCCGCTACACAGACAAAGTTACGTTCAGCAGCCGCTACACAAAGTTACGTTCAGCAGCCGCTACACAGACAAATTTACGTTCAGCAGCCGCTACACAGACAAAGTTACGTTCAGCAGCCGCTACACAGACAAAGTTACGTTCAGCAGCCGCTACACAGACAAAGTTACGTTCAGCAGCAGCTACACAGACAAAGTTACGTTCAGCAGCCGCTACACAGACAAAGTTACGTTCAGCAGCAGCTACACAGACAAAGTTACGTTCAGCAGCCGCTACACAAAGTTACATTCAGCAGCCGCTACACAGACAAAGTTACGTTCAGCAGCCGCTACACAGACAAAGTTACGTTCAGCAGCCGCTACACAGACAAAGTTACGTTCAGCAGTCGCTACACAGACAAAGTTACGTTCAGCAGCAGCTACACAGACAAAGTTACGTTCAGCAGCCGCTACACAGACAAAGTTACGTTCAGCAGCCGCTACACAGACAAAGTTACGTTCAGCAGCCGCTACACAGACAAAGTTACGTTCAGCAGTCGCTACACAGACAAAGTTACGTTCAGCAGCCGCTACACAGACAAAGTTACGTTCAGCAGCCGCTACACAGACAAAGTTACGTTCAGCAGCCGCTACACAGACAAAGTTACGTTCAGCAGCCGCTACACAGACAAAGTTACGTTCAGCAGCCGCTACACAGACAAAGTTACGTTCAGCAGCCGCTACACAGACAAAGTTACGTTCAGCAGCCGCTACACAGACAAAGTTACGTTCAGCAGCCGCTACACAGACAAAGTTACGTTCAGCAGCCGCTACACAGACAAAGTTACGTTCAGCAGCCGCTACACAGACAAAGTTACGTTCAGCAGCCGCTACACAGACAAAGTTACGTTCAGCAGCCGCTACACAGACAAAGTTACGTTCAGCAGCCGCTACACAGACAAAGTTACGTTCAGCAGCCGCTACACAGACAAAGTTACGTTCAGCAGCCGCTACACAGACAAAGTTACGTTCAGCAGCCGCTACACAGACAAAGTTACGTTCAGCAGCAGCTACACAGACAAAGTTACGTTCAGCAGCCGCTACACAGACAAAGTTACGTTCAGCAGCCGCTACACAGACAAAGTTACGTTCAGCAGCCGCTACACAGACAAAAGTTACGTTCAGCAGCCGCTACACAGACAAAGTTACGTTCAGCAGCCGCTACACAGACAAAGTTACGTTCAGCAGCCGCTACACAGACAAAGTTACGTTCAGCAGCCGCTACACAGACAAAGTTACGTTCAGCAGCCGCTACACAGACAAAGTTACGTTCAGCAGCCGCTACACAGACAAAGTTACGTTCAGCAGCCGCTACACAGACAAAGTTACGTTCAGCAGTCGCTACACAGACAAAGTTACAAACATCTGAAGCAAGATAAAGTTATTTTATTGTAAAATTTTATTGCATCCATCTAATACCTGCAATGGATAATTTGGTATCTTTCTCAGCACCGAGGAAGATACCATCACTGGTATCCTCCTCAGCACCGAGGATGATACCATCAATGGTATCCTTCTCAGCACCGAGGATGATACCATCACTGGTATTCTCCTCAGCACCGAGGATGATACCATCACTGGTATCCTCCTCAGCACCGAGGATGATACCATCACTGGTATCCTCCTCAGCACCGAGGATGATACCATCACTGGTATCCTCCTCAGCACCGAGGATGATACCATCACTGGTATCCTCCTCAGCACCGAGGATGATACCATCACTGGTATCCTCCTCAGCACCGAGGATGATACCATCAATGGTATCCTCCTCAGCACCGAGGATGATACCATCAATGGTATCCTCCTCAGCACCGAGGATGATACCATCACTGGTATCCTCCTCAGCACCGAGGATGATACCATCACTGGTATCCTCCTCAGCACCGAGGATGATACAATCAATGGTATCCTCCTCAGCACCGAGGATGATACCATCAATGGTATCCTCCTCAGCACCGAGGATGATACCATCAATGGTATCCTCCTCAGCACCGAGGATGATACCATCACTGGTATCCTCCTCAGCACCGAGGATGATACCATCACTGGTATCCTCCTCAGCACCGAGGATGATACCATCAATGGTATCCTCCTCAGCACCGAGGATGATACCATCAATGGTATCCTCCTCAGCACCGAGGATGATACCATCAATGGTATCATCCTCCTCAGCACCGAGGATGATACCATCACTGGTATCCTCCTCAGCACCGAGGAGGATACCATCACTGCTATCCTCCTCAGCACCGAGGATGATACCATCACTTGTATCCTCCTCAGCACCGAGGATGATACCATCACTGGTATCCTCCTCAGCACCGAGGTGGATACCATCACTGGTATCCTCCTCTGTACCGAGGTCCTCATCACTGGCATCCTCAGTGTGCGTGCGATACCACACACCAATACCCACTAATGGTTTAGGTAATACCACATACCAGTACCTAATTGATCACATCACAAAAAAAAACCCTTCTTCAAAACACAACGTTCTTTTTTGAACGTATAATCACTAATAACCAAATAATTAAATGGGGGCTACGCCAACGTGGCTAATTCGTTGGAAATAACTCGTTAAACAGTACGTCATGAGGACGTCAGGAGATGTCTCAAGACGCATCATACGAACGACACGTCATGAGCTTCTAGATGACGTTAAAGGATGTCTCAGGACGCATCAGACCAGCGGCACGTCATGACGACGAGCTGCTAGTTGACGTCAGGTATGTCTCAAGACGCACCAACCCAGCAGCACGTCATGACGACGAGCTGCTAGTTGACGTCAGATGTCTGAAGACTCATCAGCCCAGCCAAAATATAATAAGTGCTTCTTTTCAAAGAATTAGTGAGATAATCTTTCGCAATCATTTTCTTCAGAGATTTTGAAGACGAACTTTGTATCCAGAGTTTCACTAGTTCTACCTCTATCTATTTCCTTCATTCCTTTCTTCCTTCCTTCCATCCCTTCCTCCCAATTCTAATCGTCTTTGTGGATGGTAGGTAAAATCTTCTAATCTGCACACAGAAATCACTCCCTACGAAAATGAAAGACTGGGCAGGCGATGCAAAATGCCCCCAATTAAAAGTATGGGCGCCATTGGTACACTAAGAGAAAACACCACAAGTGTCCGGGGCCCAAGACTGTTCAACAGCCTCCCATCAAGCATTAGGGGAATTGCCAATAAACCCCTGGCTGCCTTCAAGAGAGAGCTGGACAGATACCTAAAGTCAGTGCCGGATCATCCGGGCTGTGGCTCGTACGTTGGACTGCGTGCGGCCAGCAATAACAGTCTGGTTGATCAGGCCCTGATCCACCGGGAGGCCTGGTCATGGACCGGGCCGCGGGGGCGTTGATCCCCGGAATAACCTCCAGGTAACCAGGTAAGATATCGAGTCAAAAGGCTAAGTTCATCTCTCCTTTCCTCCCTCCCTCTTTTTCTCTCCCTCTCTCCCTCCTTCTTTCCCTTCTCTCTCTCCCTTCTTCCCTTCATCCCCCCTCTCTTCTTTTTTTTCATCCCTCTTTCCCTCTCTTCCTTCTTCCCTTCATCCCTTCTTCCCTCCCCTCCCTTCTTCCTTCCATCCCCCTCCCCTCTTTCCTCCCTCCCTCCCTCCCTTCATCCCTCCCTCTTTTCCTCTCTTCCTCCTTCTCTAACATAAACCTATCACTTACCTTCCTTACCCCTCCATCTTCCACTTTATTATTTATCTGCTCCGTATCAAGTTATCACATTCCCTTCTTCAACTTTCATTATTTTCGCTATTTTAATTCCTTATTTTCTTCTGTTCTATGCGATGTATTTACTCCCTACATCCCCTTTTCCATCGCATCTATCTCTCTTCTCTCATTCCATTAACTATTACCATTAAGTACTAATCTTTCCCATTAAATTGGTCATCTGTTCATTGCAAGGAAATTAGCACTTTTTCCAATCAATTTACCCTCCATTATCTTTTATTTGTAATCATTACTCACCCTATCTACTTTTTCCCCTTTTCTATCTCCCTCCATTGTCTCATTCTACCTTCATCGTTTCCTTCTCCTTTCCTTCCTCGCCTCCTTCTATCTTTCATCTGTCTTTCATCTATCCTCCATCTATCCTTCACACCATAAACAAAAGTCATCCATCTAAATGGAAATCCTTTCTTTTCCTCTCATCTTTCTTGCTTTTAACCCCTTTCTTCAACCATCGTCTTATTCTTTCTTTAACTCCTCTCTACTCTTACCCTCCTAACTCCTTTTCACTTCTATCCTCCTAACCTCCCTTCTCCTTCCCTCGGACTTCTTCCCCCTCACTCCCCTAACTCCCACTTCTTACCTCCTCCTCGCCCCTTATCCTTCCCTCCCACTAATCCTTCCCACAAAACAATCCTTACCCTCCTGGGGTTTCACCTCCACCTGGATTAGGGAATCAGGGTTTCCATCTGTGAGTGGGTGGTGGAGCTGAGCTTCAAGATAGCCGAGTGTCGGCCAGTCACACCCCTCAGAGAAGCTTGTTCCTTCAGCTATCTTCCTTGGCTATCTTGCAAGGTGAAGGTTTCAACACTCTTATGCAACAAAGAAACGGTGGATAAGAGGGAAGAGAAAATGAAAAGGGATAAAAGAAGGAGAGGGGATAAGGGGCTGTAGAGATACTGAGAGTTTTCATTTGACATTTCGCTGATATTTATTCTTTATTGACAGTCTATATAAAAAATGAGCCGTTTAATCAAAAATTTAAAAATAATCATAACGAACTACAAAAATAGTGACTAAAGAGCACGATGCACAATATCATTGCTGTAATGGTGGCCTGGTGGTTAACGCTCTCGCTTCACACGGTGAGGGCCTGGGTTCGATTCCCAGCCAGAGTAGAAACATTGGACGTGTTTCTTTCCACCTGTTGTCTATGTTCCCCATCAGTAAAATGGGTACCTGGGTGTTAGTCGACTGGTGTGGGTCGCATCCTGGAACACTGACCTAAGGAGGCTTGGTCACAGACCGGGCCGCGGGGGCGTTGACCCCCGGAACTCTCTCCAGATAAACTCCAGATAATCATTCACTAGACCAAAAATAATTAACACCGTACTGGACCCTGATAATGGTCCAGGAAGACCCGGAAACCTCGTCCAGTTTTTATACCAATGTGTGGTGTTAGTTTCCCCAAGGTACGAAGATTTTTTTTTTAAATTGACAAAGCACTTTGACCCGTAAGGTCACCCAAGTCTTTTGACAGTAGCACTGAGATTGAAACACTATTACAAAAAATCTTTAATCCAAGACCAAAGCAGGTAGAGCTTGTGATGAAGCCTGACTACAATCAACTGTTGGTGAATGTGAATTGCATTACTACATTTCAAGCCAATGGAGTGATGAATAAGACATTTGCAACACTCAGGTATCTTTATTACAGAAATGTTTCGTCTGCGCAGCAGGCTTCTTCAAATGAATGCAAAACTAAAATACAACTCTTCCAGTGTTTCATTCACCTATAATCAACTGAAGAAGTCTGTTGTGCAGGCGAAACGTTTCCGCAATATCGATACCCAAGTGTTGCAAATATCTCTTCTTCATCAACTTGTCAGCATAGAATATCAACAATAATATGATACAATGGAATGATCAAGACTGGAACCTGCAGGTTACTAGCCAGGCACTTTAACCACTGCACCACTGAGAGTCATATCACAAGTAGTTTAGGCTATGTAGTTGTGGTAGTGTGGAGAGCATCAGCGGTGGGAAACAGAGAGGGGACGAGAGGTAAATTGGTTGTCGAGGGAGGGAAGAGGAGGGAGTTGGAAGAGGGGGAAAAATTTTCTTAACACATTTTAGTACACTATGAGGGATGGTGAGTGAGGATAAAGGAATGGAGAGAAGGAATAAGAAAGGAGGGAAGGAGAATCAGGCAGGAAAGAAATTGGGTAGAGGGGCATAAAGAAAGGCAGGAGAGAAGAGAAGGTATGGAGAAGATGGAGAGAGAAAGGGTGAGAGGAGAAAAGAGATTATACGAATAGGCAGAAAAGTAGGAAGGCAATGAGAAAAAGGAGAGGAGAGGAAGGAAGAGAAAGACGGAGGGAAACAGGGAGAGAAAGAGGAAACTATGGAGAAAAGGGGGTAGGTACAGTGGGAGTTAGAGGGAAAGTGAGGTAGAGATAGAGGGGGGAAGGGAGGCAGAAAGATGGAGGGAGAAAGGGAGGGAGGTAAAAGAGGGAAGCGGTCAGGTGGAGTTATGCTAATATGGCAGGAGGCCGTCACTCTGAGCTCTCAGATGAGAGACTGATATTCTCTTCAAGGAACGGCCAGTCCCAAGCTGTTTGACACATGAATACATCGCCGGGCCCATGGTCCAGCGGTAAGGGGGGAAGCCCGGTTTGCAAACGGTCAGGGGGGTCCCTTGTGGCCCATCGTCCAGCAGACAGGGATCTCCAGTGGCCCGTTGTCCAGCGGTCAGCGGCCTCTGGTAGTGAAGGGCCTCTAATGCTACATCGACCAGCAGCCAATGGCCCGTCGTCTAGTGGTCAGGAGCCTTTAGTGGCCCGTCGTCAAGTGGTTAGGGGTCTTTAGTGGTCCGTCGTCTAGTGGTCAGGGGCCTTCAGTGGCTCGTCGTCTTGTGGTCAGGGACCTCTAGTGTCCCGTCATCTTGTGGTAAATATTAATGTAAATGATAACTTTTTACCAAGTTACAAGACTGGACAAAACTGTTACAGAGTTGATCTACAGTGTCAAGAGACTGGACAAAACATTAAATATACTTCAGCATTTTGTCTTTGCGCGTTTAAAACATGTATTAGCCCCGAAAGCTCGATCAAAGACTAATCTGTCCTGGCCAACAAACCACAACGTCAAATGAAGATAGGCAGTGACCGACAGATAGCTGGAGCAAAGACTGCCAAAGATTGAAAGAAAGGCAAAGGAGAGGCTGGCGAAGAGAAGCTGGCGAAGGAGAAGCTGGCGAAGGAGAAGCTGGCGAAGCACCTGAGAGAAGGGATCCAACAACAAAAGTCACAGAAAAAAATTACAAAAAAAAGTCACAGGAGAAAAAATAACAAACCTAGCATTGAATATACATGTACATGTATCGTCAGGATATTTTGTAAAATGTTTTCAATCTCTGCATGTCATGTATTATCAATAAATGACTGACTTGTATATTTTTGTTTCATTGCCTTACTTTGCTTAAGAAATTGAATAAAACATGAGGCTTTTTTACATATGTGTAATACCATCATATATAAATTGTGTTGTCAACGTGTACAGTTCATATACTGTCAGTTAATACTTGATTTAATTTTTTTTATTATTTAATTGCTTATGCAGCTATTTTTTTTTTTGCTGTGAATTTTGTTCCGAGCAGCGAGAGAACAAGCCAGCGGAATAAGTATATCAATGTGAAGACTACAGAATATAACGATGGAAGAAACTAAGAAAACAAAAACAGATGACAGTTGAAGGAGACAGAACAAATGGTTGGAGTAACTGGCCAAGAAAAGATGGCAAATGACAGAAAATGGAAGAATAGGTAGTCAGAGACTGAGGAATAACAAAATGGATTGTGGTTTTCAAACTGTTTTCTGCGGAACTCTAGGATTCCGCGGGAACTTTCTGGGGGCTCTATTGGGCTTAGGATAGGTATGATAAAATAATATGAACAGGCAGCTCTTACAACTACAGAAGTAAACAGAAGCCCACTTTGTAAACAAGCGCTGCTCCAAGTTATTTGTTAAATTTCCTTATGTTTTCAGGTTTAGTTTAGTTAGGTTTGCTATGTTTTACTGTAGTATTATTGATCTCAGGTGATATTACTGTTACGTTTACTGTTGCCGTTACTTCAGCCCTTTTCTGTGTCTTCTGTTGCTATTGGACACAAATAAATTAAGACAACCTTGCCACGTCTTTGTTACGTTACTACTTACTAGTATTAAAACAGGGCCAGAAAAGCTATAAGTAACATCTGAGGAGTAATGATTTCGTTTCTAATTTGCAAATGAAGTAAAAATAAACCAACGTGATAAGAAGTAAATAACAAAGCACTTGAAATTATTAGTACCTATGAGAATGAGAGAAAATTGCCTAAAGTGGATTTGAAAATTATCACTAGAAATTTTTATTCTCAACGCCTATCATGTATATAGGGTCATCACCTATCAGCTGTGTAGAGAAATCCCAAAACTTTCACCGATGAATTTACCATATAAACAAATAATGCATCCAGGAACCTCAAACAACGCATGAGTGTACTTAAGTACACTTCAATGGGACGACTTAAACACCTGCATTGTACTCTTAACACAAAATGCCAGGCCTGTCATCAAAGAATCAGACGTCGCAGACACTGTTTGGAATCTTCCCTCATCGATACTACCAACACTGTCACTTAAAGCAGAGACAGTTTCATGTGATCTCAGTAAACCATCTCAAGCAGATATTATCTAAGCAGAACACAGTCATCGCCTAGTTCTGCCCTCCAGCCTGACCTAAACCACTATATACACTGTGCATTTTTATTCACTATATTGGAGCGATAAAAAAAACAATTGAGCGAAAAATTTCCTGAATAAACCTCCTGGTTACCGATACACAAATAAAACCCGCACATATGAGAAAGAAACTTATGACAATGTTTCGGTCCGACTTGATACCATTAACTAGTCACACACTGGCTACTGGTAGATTTACAATGATACAAAAAAAAAGTGAAAAACAACAAAAGTAAAGTAAATCTTGGTGCTTCTATTCTTGTACCAATTTTCTACTTCGTCGTGTGTGTGTAAACACCAACACAACTAATGCCGATAACACAAGTTCTAAGAATTTAAACTCAAGCTCGGTTTTACATGGACTAGCATTATTGCCAGTCCAAATGAACTGTGTTGAATACAGACAAGTTTTAAGTAACAATAGTCTGAATCCTGCAAAATTGCGAAGACAATTTGAAATATCCTGACGTGAAAGACGAAAGTATTTCAAGAGTAATGTCTCAAACTCCAAGGAAAAAAAATGCATATATTTGTTGGTAATGACACCAAAAATGCTCTTGTGGCTTCATATTGCGTTAGTTATCACCTAACAATATTAGATGACGCTCACAATATCGCAGTATGGCAAAGCTGTGCAAAGGACCTGGTAGAACGTATGAAAGATGAAAAAATATGTAGGAATAGAAAATGTGCATCATGTCTGACAATACAGTTTCCTGATGCATCAAGGATATGTCGTGCTTTTTTACGCGCAGAACTAATAAGATGCCATAACTGAGTCCACTTGGTTCCTCGCTGCAAGTGACTTTATCTAGCGATGTTGTAGGCTTTGCAGTGCTGTGTTTGTATGCTGTATACATGAACTTTGTACTGGAAAAGATACGCTTACTTGTAAGCTTCTTCCTACCGAAACACAAGTGAAGACATATTCAATTTGATCAATTCATTCATGAGGAAACGAATGATCTTACATTTACGCTGCAGTATATGTTCTGCTGGAGCCCCAGCTATGGTAGGAGAAATGTCAAATGTTGTGGCAAGCATAAGAGAGCTCCGAATAATCAACATAATCGTTGTTTACTTCGTCCTGCACTTGTAATTGAACTAATGTAACGAGGGCTAAAAGATGTGCTCAATGAGATAGTCAGAACTGTTAATTTTGATCAAAGCCTAACCTCTCAATTCGGGAATATTTACTACGCTGTGAAGAAATGGGAAGTTAGCGTAAAACACTACTGTTTCATACCGAAGTTCAATGACTGTCTTATGGAAAGTGTTGATCTGGGCGTCCTTTTGAACTAGTACACAAATTAGATAACAAATACTGGCTATAACAGGTGGCATTTACATCTCAATGAACTTAATGTTTCAGTGCCAGGTATTAAATTAATCAGTTTTAGAGTAAAATGGAAGCAATTCCTCTGAAATTCAAATTTCAGGATGAGTGGAAAATCTTGTGGACTTTCCAAATCTTAGTAATTTATTTTTAATAATGAAGAAACTTTCCCAACGTCAAAATATCAAAATTTTGGTGATACACCTTTCAAAGTTGCAGACCACACATAGGGAATAATTTTCCTCTTCCAACAGAAACATCAGACTGGGTTTAAAATCCTCTGCTTGCATCTCCAGCATTGAATCACCATTAGAAGAAAAAAACATTTTGACTAATGCCACTTTAAAAAAAAAATTCATCACGCCGAACTCATTAGTTACTGGATTCAGATGTTAAAAGAATATACTAAAGTTCAAACGCTTACCTCTAAGCATCTCCGCGAGAACTTTCTCATTATATGCAACAAAAAATACAGAAGTAGGATAAATACAGAAACTGGTCTCAACTTGCTGGTGACAATTGATCCTCATCCTAAATTTTTATCCAAGGAAAATCTTTAAATATGTGTAATTAAAATTACCCGATCATTAACTGTAAAATTATTTTGCGTTGGAAACTTGAATTCTGTTACAAACATTAAATAGCTGTAATTATTTCTTTTAAACACAGGGAAATAAAAGTAAGTTGCCATTCTTTTGCTTGTAAAATTCACACATAGGTAAAACTGATCAATTAGCAAGAACTCGTTTAAAATTATGTCTTTTCTAAAATTTTCTCTTGAAAGATATATTTAAAGACATATTTTTTCATTTATGTTAATGCAAAAATTAATGATTTTGTACCAAAAGAACCTTAGGAAACTTACCTAACCTTATTATAACAAGAGCAATTTAATTTAGCCTAATCCAGCTAAATATATTTTAGATAAATTTATAATAATTTAATAATAAACAAACACAATGAAATATATTTTTTTCGTTAGGTTCAGAATGATTTTTGCGACATTATTGCATACACAAATTGTCGCTTGCTTTATTCGGTAAGAAGAGCGTTGCTATTTAAGCCAAAATTGCAAATTTTACCTATCCGGCACGATATATATATATATATGTTATTTGCTTAAAAACCACTTGTTTGTGGATGTATTAATATGTAAACTGCCTGTGTAACTGATATTTCAAACGAGACGAGAATGAAATTAGTCCTTAGATTACCACAACCACGTATGTCTCGGCAACAGGAGTGACGTCTAATGCTACTAGACGACTCTTGCATGTGACATTGGTGGTCAAGTTGATTAGCGTATCTCGAGTTTTAACAGGCTGCTCAGGTGGCGTCTAAAGCTCGAGGGTTCGAGGCTCTGCCGGTACAGTTATTTACTTAAAAACCAATTGTTCCTGGATGCAATATATATATATATATATATATATATATATATATATATATATATATATATATATATATATATATATATATATATATATATATATTGAAAATAAGAAAAAGTTTTGAAGTGAGATTAACAAGTTAAGAAAGCCTAGAGAACAAATGGATTTGTCAGTTAAAAATAGGAGAGGAGAGTTATTAAATGGAGAGTTAGAGGTATTGGGAAGATGGAGGGAATATTTTGAGGAATTGTTAAATGTTGATGAAGATAGGGAAGCTGTGATTTCGTGTATAGGGCAAGGAGGAATAACATCTTGTAGGAGTGAGGAAGAGCCAGTTGTGAGTGGGGGGGAAGTTCGTGAGGCAGTAGGTAAAATGAAAGGGGGTAAGGCAGCTGGGATTGATGGGATAAAGATAGAAATGTTAAAAGCAGGTGGGGATATAGTTTTGGAGTGGTTGGTGCAATTATTTAATAAATGTATGGAAGAGGGTAAGGTACCTAGGGATTGGCAGAGCATGCATAGTTCCTTTGTATAAAGGCAAAGGGGATAAAAGAGAGTGCAAAAATTATACGGGGATAAGTCTGTTGAGTATACCTGGTAAAGTGTATGGTAGAGTTATAATTGAAAGAATTAAGAGTAAGACGGAAAATAGGATAGCAGATGAACAAGGAGGCTTTAGGAAAGGTAGGGGGTGTGTGGACCAGGTGTTTACAGTGAAACATATAAGTGAACAGTATTTAGATAAGGCTAAAGAGGTCTTTGTGGCATTTATGGATTTGGAAAAGGCGTATGACAGGGTGGATAGGGGGGCAATGTGGCAGATGTTGCAAGTGTATGGTGTAGGAGGTAGGTTACTGAAAGCAGTGAAGAGTTTTTACGAGGATAGTGAGGCTCAAGTTAGAGTATGTAGGAAAGAGGGAAATTTTTTCCCAGTAAAAGTAGGCCTTAGACAAGGATGTGTGATGTCACCGTGGTTGTTTAATATATTTATAGATGGGGTTGTAAGAGAAGTAAATGCGAGGGTCTTGGCAAGAGGCGTGGAGTTAAAAGATAAAGAATCACACACAAAGTGGGAGTTGTCACAGCTGCTCTTTGCTGATGACACTGTGCTCTTGGGAGATTCTGAAGAGAAGTTGCAGAGATTGGTGGATGAATTTGGTAGGGTGTGCAAAAGAAGAAAATTAAAGGTGAATACAGGAAAGAGTAAGGTTATGAGGATAACAAAAAGATTAGGTGATGAAAGATTGAATATCAGATTGGAGGGAGAGAGTATGGAGGAGGTGAACGTATTCAGATATTTGGGAGTGGACGTGTCAGCAGATGGGTCTATGAAAGATGAGGTGAATCATAGAATTGATGAGGGAAAAAGAGTGAGTGGTGCACTTAGGAGTCTGTGGAGACAAAGAACTTTGTCCTTGGAGGCAAAGAGGGGAATGTATGAGAGTATAGTTTTACCAACGCTCTTATATGGGTGTGAAGCATGGGTGATGAATGTTGCAGCGAGGAGAAGGCTGGAGGCAGTGGAGATGCCATGTCTGAGGGCAATGTGTGGTGTGAATATAATGCAGAGAATTCGTAGTTTGGAAGTTAGGAGGAGGTGCGGGATTACCAAAACTGTTGTCCACAGGGCTGAGGAAGGGTTGTTGAGGTGGTTCGGACATGTAGAGAGAATGGAGCGAAACAGAATGACTTCAAGAGTGTATCAGTCTGTAGTGGAAGGAAGGCGGGGTAGGGGTCGGCCTAGGAAAGGTTGGAGGGAGGGGGTAAAGGAGGTTTTGTGTGCAAGGGGCTTGGACTTCCAGCAGGCATGGGTGAGCGTGTTTGATAGGAGTGAATGGAGACAAATGGTTTTTAATACTTGACGTGCTGTTGGAGTGTGAGCAAAGTAACATTTATGAAGGGGTTCAGGGAAACCGGCAGCCCGGACTTGAGTCCTGGAGATGGGAAGTACAGTGCCTGCACTCTGAAGGAGGGGTGTTAATGTTGCAGTTTAAAAACTGTAGTGTAAAGCACCCTTCTGGCAAGACAGTGATGGAGTGAATGATGGTGAAAGTTTTTCTTTTTCGGGCCACCCTGCCTTGGTGGGAATCGGCCAGTGTGATAATAAAAAAAATAAAAATAAAAATATATATATATATATATATATATATATATATATATATATATATATATATATATATATATATATATATATATATATATATATACATATATATATACATAACGCATCAACAATTGTGCTTTATTACTATTTTCCTTGTATCATTAAAGTTTTACCTCCTAATCACGGTTCGGGGAATTTTTTTAATAAAAAGATTCCGTGACTTCATATACTTGGAAACCTCTCTGAATAAAGAATGCCTATTATTAACTAAAACACAAAATGAAGGAATGAATATCGGGTGCCGAGAGGAAATACCCCACGAATGGCAGGTGGAGACGAGAAGACAACTGACATCACTGGCAAAAGAAAAAGAGCAGGTGGCATGTGAAGAAAAGGAAATAAACGGACAGGAGGCGGTCGAAGACAAGATCCCCTAGGCTTTGGCTTCTACAAAGGAGAGCAACAGCTGCTGGCAGCAAGATAAACAAAAATATTCTCCCCAAACCTTCAGCTAGATTAAAACAAATGAAGTTTTATCACAAAGTTCTTTAAGGCGACTAGCTCTTGTTACTCTGTACAAAAGGAACGTACCAAACAGCAGCTACGCAGAAGATTTGCCTCCAGCACTTGCAGCGTGAAGAACTACACTCTCTACTTGAACTTTTTATAATAGTTCTTGAAACAAAGTACTACCCGAAGTACTGTAAGCCTCTGGTAGTTCTAGTAAAGTGAAGCATTGCTCCTAACGCTCGAAGCCTCCAATAGTTCTTGATAACTTGTAACTTTAGTGTAGCAAACACTAAGACAAATCGTAGTGTTTGCTACACAGAGCATCTTGGCTGGTAAGTATAGGACTTCGTAGTTGCTACTTATGTAAGACCAGACTGCAGTAGCTTCTACCGGTGAAGGTGGAGCCTTTTTATTCACATTAAAGTAATGCCCAAGCTAGTTTCCAGAGCTTAGAGCGCAGCTATTTTCTTAGTCTGCAGATAAATAATTAAAACAACATTTGGTGATTCAAACTGGTGCTTACTGATACTTTTACAATAGTGTTATGAGATTAACTATACGGGAACTGATCCAACACTTAGGTACTGCAGATGACGGCAGTCCATAACAATTGCAAAATTTCTTAAGAGTTCAACAGTATGGCGTTCGGCTCACAACCGAAGGGATTTAGACCCAGGTTGGAGATACCGATGGGCAAGTCGCTAACACCTGCTGACCCTGTTTACATAACAGTAAAAAAGATTTTAGTCAGCACTATTTTTATTAATACACTCATACTTTTAACAGGATACTACTTTCCAGATATTAAGTAAAAGGACATAGATGCAACGTTTCGCTCTCCAGGAGGTTTACATAGGTCCTAGAAAGCAAAACGTTGTCACAATAAAATGTCACCTTAGTTACATCTGTGTCGGTAATTCAACCATTATACTACTTTCCAGCAGAACTACAGTTGTCTCACATAACTTTACCCCAGATGTGACTCGCAACAGTTTGTTAATATACAGGCGCTAAATTTACTCCTAGGTGGCCAGAGGCAGCAGGTGTGTAAGAAAATCTCCCCATGTATTTTGTCTGTATCTGGGAATCGAACCCAGGGCCTTACGATTGCGAGTCAAAGTCTCTCCTAATGAGCTACAAGGCACCTAGTAAGTCATACTCTAAGTCAAGGAAAAAAATTAAAGAACCCTATCGAAAATAAGCCAAACTATTAAATTTTCCTAAGTTTTTCTTGAGGCTCAGTTGGTAGCGGCTCCAGCTCGCACACCGAGAGTCAGGGGTTTCATCCCCAGGAACGAGAGGAAACGTTGGGCACGTTTCCCTATGCCTGCTGCATCTGTTTACCTAGCAGTAAGTAGGTTGGTAACTAGGGTATTAGCTGACTGTTATGGGTCGTATCCTGGGGTAGAAGATTAAAGAATCTCAGTGGAAAAAAAGACAGACAGTCCTCGATGACACAGTAACTTTGCTGGATCATCCTGGGTTACTAACAACCAAACGCTGGTTGTGGACAGTAGTAGACGGGCTGCACGTTACTGCTACACTTCTGTATCTCTCGCACTCTCAGCGAATGCCCCTGTCAGCCGTCAAGTTTCACTGCTTCAAGGTAACTGACAATGGCAAGGTGTATTGTCAAGATGAAGGGATAACATGGGCGGCATCGATATTATATCATTAAGTACGCACCACACACACGCACCCACATTCCTCTCCTCGCCTCCACCTGTATATATGAATATTTAAGGTTATTATTATGCCTCATCTCTCTATTAAGGCCTTATTACTCATACAGGTCATAGAGCGCCTAGGGAATGGAAGGTAATCAAGTTTGCTTCAAGGAAGACTTGTTTATTTTGAGCAAAATTGGATACATCAGCTGTGTGCTGTTACCCTATTCTATGTGACAGTTGCCCTATTTCATACACTATCACGCCGGACAGGGCTTACATAAAGTATTGTTGTCTATCAACCTGAGATGCAAGACTGAAGGCAATGAGGATATCGTCAAATATTCCATTAAAAGTTCATTAGCTATGGTAGTTTCAAAGGTATCGTTCCAGCACTGCTGAAGTTACTGTCAGGGAAGATTGACGACGGTCCTATTTCTTGCAGCCTTGAAGGCTCAAAGAATCTTACGAGTATGTCACGTATGGTGAGTGTATAGGTGTATGAAATCATTTTTGGCATGAATTAAATCGGAGTGGATGATCGTGTATGTGGAGTCATCTCTTCCATCTCAACTTCACCGGAATGCAATCTTAATGAATAAACTTTTCTGAAGACTTAATGAAGCTCAGTCCTGAGCGAAACGTCGTCTAAAATAAAGGTCTGCATTCCCATTACCCGTCTTTATAACTAACAATCCTGGGACGAAAGAACCTCTGTGACAATAGAACCTCTCTGGGACGATGGAACCTCTCTGGGACGATGGAACCTCTCTGGGACGATGGAACCTCTCTGGGACGATGGAACCTCTCTGGGACGATAGAACCTCTCTGGGACGACAGAACCTCTCTGGGACGACAGAACCTCTCCGTGATGATAGAACCTCTCTGGGACGGTAGATCCTCTGTCAGTAGTTCGTGTTTAGCTCTAATTCTTTTCACCTTACAGTCTGGATCAAAAAAAAAAATTGTTTTCGTAAGACTGATACCGCTGTAGTTTTCTTTGAGGACAGATACTGATGTTGTCTTTGAAGACAGATACTGATGTTGTCTTTGAAGACAGATACTGATGTTGTCTTTGAAGACAGATACTGTTGATGTCTTTGAAGACAGATACTGATGTTGTCTTTGAAGACAGATACTGATGTTGTCTTTGAAGACAGATACTGATGTTGTCTTTGAAGACAGATACTGTTGATGTCTTTGAAGACAGATACTGTTGATGTCTTTGAAGACAGATACTGTTGATGTCTTTGAAGACAGATACTGTTGATGTCTTTGAAGACAGATACTGTTGATGTCTTTGAAGACAGATACTGTTGATGTCTTTGAAGACAGATACTGTTGATGTCTTTGAAGACAGATACTGTTGATGTCTTTGAAGACAGATACTGTTGATGTCTTTGAAGACAGATACTGTTGATGTCTTTGAAGACAGATACTGTTGATGTCTTTGAAGACAGATACTGTTGATGTCTTTGAAGACAGATACTGTTGATGTCTTTGAAGACAGATACTGTTGATGTCTTTGAAGACAGATACTGTTGATGTCTTTGAAGACAGATACTGTTGATGTCTTTGAAGACAGATACTGTTGATGTCTTTGAAGACAGATACTGTTGATGTCTTTGAAGACAGATACTGTTGATGTCTTTGAAGACAGATACTGTTGATGTCTTTGAAGACAGATACTGTTGATGTCTTTGAAGACAGATACTGTTGATGTCTTTGAAGACAGATACTGTTGATGTCTTTGAAGACAGATACTGTTGATGTCTTTGAAGACAGATACTGTTGATGTCTTTGAAGACAGATACTGTTGATGTCTTTGAAGACAGATACTGTTGATGTCTTTGAAGACAGATACTGTTGATGTCTTTGAAGACAGATACTGTTGATGTCTTTGAAGACAGATACTGTTGATGTCTTTGAAGACAGATACTGTTGATGTCTTTGAAGACAGATACTGTTGATGTCTTTGAAGACATATACTGTTGATGTCTTTGAAGACAGATACTGTTGATGTCTTTGAAGACAGATACTGTTGATGTCTTTGAAGACAGATACTGTTGATGTCTTTGAAGACAGATACTGTTCAAGGGCTCTTTATCCAAGGAAATGGAGTTAACCCCCCTTTCCTCGGATCAAGCCTGATTACATCTCATTCTCCATCTGGTATCTCAGAGGAGTAAGGTTAAATTTCCTTTGCAAGCTGACTGCACGTTTCGTCCACGCGATGTTTTGCACTTGTAAGTCATCTTTCTTATGAAGTTTCATTTAAAAAATTTCGTTTTCTCGTTTATCTTCGTTAAACGCTTGAAAATGTTGAATGATACAAGATGGTATATTATACAAGATGTTGTATGATGCAAGATGTTGTATGATGCAAGATGTTGTATGATGCAAGATGGTGTATGATACAAGATGGTGTATGATGCAAGATGGTGTATGATGCAAGATGGTGTATGATGCAAGATGGTGTATGATGCAAGATGGTGTATGATGCAAGATGGTGTATGATGCAAGATGGTGTATGATGCAAGATGGTGTATGATGCAAGATGGTGTATGATACAAGATGTTGTATGATACAAGATGTTGTATGATACAAGATGTTGTATGATACAAGATGGTGTATGATACAAGATGGTGTATGATACAAGATGGTGTATGATACAAGATGATATATGATACAAGATGTTGTATGATACAAGATGTTGTATGATACAAGATGTTGTATGATACAAGATGTTGTATGATACAAGATGTTGTATGATACAAGATGTTGTATGATACAAGATGGTGTATGATACAAGATGTTGTATGATACAAGATGTTGTATGATACAAGATGATACAAGATGGTGTATGATACAAGATGGTGTATGATACAAGATGTTGTATGATACAAGATGTTGTATGATACAAGATGTTGTATGATACAAGATGTTGTATGATACAAGATGTTGTATGATACAAGATGGTGTATGATACAAGATGGTGTATGATACAAGATGGTGTATGATACAAGATGGTGTATGATACAAGATGGTGTATGATACAAGATGGTGTATGATACAAGATGATGTATGATACAAGATGGTGTATGATACAAGATGATATATAATACAAGATGTTGTATGATACAAGATGTTGTATGATACAAGATGTTGTATGATACAAGATGTTGTATGATACAAGATGTTGTATGATACAAGATGTTGTATGATACAAGATGGTGTATGATACAAGATGGTGTATGATACAAGATGGTGTATGATGCATACAAAATGTTGCATAATATTAAATATTGTGTAATAAAAAAAATATGACAATTATTTACATACACAGGCATACTGAAGAAAGAGTCACGTTGCAGAACTGCTCTGACGAAGACAACGTTACGGTCGGTGTGCAGCTTTCTCTAAAAGGCACAATATCGTGACTAGTTAATGGTCCAAGTCGAACCGAAACGTTCTCATAAGTTTTTCTATATGCGGATTAGGACTTGACAAAAATCTACAAAGAGCGAAACGTTGCCCTAATAAAATCAACCTCTTCAACGTGTGTTTCTTCTTCACCATCACAGGTAGTACCTCAGGTGCACTGCTGTCACCTTGCTTTTCACTCCTGATGGAGTTTACTGCCCCAACACTGCTTGTGCTTTTACATTTAAAGTATCAAAGGGCATAATTATCATTATTATATTATAATAATTATTAGTTTTATTATTATTATTATTATTATTATTAGAAGTAGTATTAGTAGTAATATTATTATTCTTATTACTTTTATTTTCACTATTATTATTACGTTTATTTTCAGTCATTATTATTACTAAAACTATTATTATTATTATTGCATTATTTGGAGATGGGGGCTCTAAACCCTTAGGAGTCACATAGATGAGCATGGAGTAAGCCTTCTTCAGCCATTCAAAGAAACCAGGGGAGCGTTAAGACATCTCAGAAGTAAACATATGCAAATCTTCAGTGCATCTCACAGTAATGAACAACAGTGTTGAAGGATCCTGAGGAAGTCCTAGTACAGTCCTCTCTACCCTCCCTCCCCCACACTGCTTCATGAAGCTCGCGTAGCTGGTAGGTTTCATTGACATACTGAAACCTACCAGCTCAGGCTGACAGATTTTAACACCTTTGTATGAGCACCATGATTATGAGGGGGGAGGATGGGGGTTTGGATTTGAGTAGGACTTGCACTTAAGTTAATTTGGTTATCAAAGGTTATTCCTTAAGTAGCTTATTCCTTGATTAGTAGTGGGTTTGGGTTTGAGAAGGACCTGCCTATTATGGGTCAGTAGACCTGCTGGAGTGTTCCTTCTTTCTTACGTTCTTATGATAAGGAAACATAGCTAGTTGTCGTTCCCACTGTGGAACTATCATGTACAAAAGGGTAGCAGTACGCTGCTGATGTATCCAGTTTTGGTAAAAAGAATGGAGTATCTGACCTTATACATCCCTCTGCACTCCTTGTTTCTTCTTCCCTATCCATCCCTCTCCTCGTACTTTCTTTCCTCTCCTTCCCTTCCTTCTCCCCAGTCTCTCTTTCTCCATCCCCCATCTTCTCTCCTCCTGCCTTCTATATGCAAAATAAAATAATCTCATTCACTTCAGAAACTATACGCTAGCTGGATTAAAAAGTTTGATGGAAGAGGAGGAATAGGCAAGAGATAAGAAAGATGAAAAGGAAGAGGGATAAGGTTGTTACATGAGGAATGAAGGTTAATGGAGAGAAGGGCATTGCACCTCCTTCCTTTCTATGTACGGCTACAAACGACCACGTAAACTTTACCATTGAACCATCATTCGCAAAGCACAATGTCTCCCGTCCCGCCTCTTGAACTCACAATTCCTGCTTTACATATTATCAAATCTCTACAGCCTTTTTCCAGAATAACAGATACAATAGCAGGGGTTATGAAATAGGACGAACACTCACTCCTAGTAGTTCTACTTCCCCACTCGTGAAAGGAACCTACAAGTCACGGGCACTTTAAGATAGACCACTGTAACGATTATTATTTGGTGCTTGTTGGTTTAGTATTTAATTATTAATAATTAAGGCTTGTTACTGAAACAACGATACCTGTCTTTGATAGCTGAGATAATGAAGAGGCAATTTATTGTAATATCCCATATCATTTTTCTATATTTACAATATTTAAAATAGAGGGAACAAGGGAGAGGAAGGACAAGAGAGAGACAGATGAGAGAGGGGGGGACAGAAGAGAGGGGACAAAAGAGAGAGGGAGGGTCAGGAGAGAGAGGAGAGGGAGGCAAAAGAGAGAGAAAGAGGTACAAAAGAGAGAGGGCAGGAAAGCGGGGGCAGGAGAGAGGGGGCAGGAGAGAGGGGAGCAGGATGAAGAAAGTGGAGAAGGTGGTGACGAGAAAAACTATATGGGGGAAAAAAGGGGGAAAAGAGAAGAGGGAAGATGGGAGGCTAAAGGTGGAGGTGACACTGAGGGGAGACACAAGAGGGGAGAGAGACATGGGGAGACAAACGAGGGAAGACAAGAGGGGACGGATGAAAGAAAGGCAAGGGAACAAGAGACAAAAATTGAAGCAGGGAAAGCGAAGGAATTTTTATAAACAAGGCAAAGAAAAGTAAGATGAAATAAAAGTAGGATTCCAGGAGAATAAATTCCCTTTTCAATAAAAAATAAAACACCCGCAGTGTGCTGCTACCCTATTCTATATAACAGTTACATAGTGGGAACACCAGCAGTGTGCTGCTACCCTATTCTATATAACACAGCTGAAGGGTCAGGATATGGTGAAGGGAAAGTTGAATGGATATAGGGAAGGGTAGAGAGGAGGAGGTATACTGGGGAAGGGTACTGGATACAGAGGTCATTGGAACAGAAAGAATATTTAGCAATCTGAAATTTAAAAAAATATCAATTTTTTCATTATTCAAAACACACACACACACACACACACACACACACACACACACACACACACACACACACACACACACACACACACACATTCTCTGAACCCATAATAGCAAAGAAAAACACACTGATTGCAAGGGAAGCTTCAACTGGTGCAACGTTTCGCTCTGCACAGAGCTTGATCAGGTCATATTTCGTTCTGTGTAGAACTTTGTCAAGTCATATTTCGCCCGGCGCAGTTTTAATAAGTCTTATTTTACTCTGCGTAGAGCTTTATTAAGTCTTATTTCGTTCTGTGTAAAGCTTTATAAAGTATTCTTTCAGTTTGTGTACAGCTTTACCTTGGCCATTATATCCCCCTCCGGAGTGCTAAAACCTTATGGGCCACACAACGCCTGTAAAATGAGATGTAATCATATTAGCTCCCACGTAGGAATATCTTGTTCTCACTAAAACACTGTGAACACTGAGGCAGTTGTCAGCAATTTAGCATGAATACTTACGGTACAGTACACAAATAACCTGCACATACGAGAATGAAACTAATGACGATGTTTCGCTCCGACTCGGACCATTAGCTAGTCACACAGAAGGGCGAAGGGAAGGCACGCAGAGGGAAGAAAGAGAGGCCGGGAGTAGTTCTAGCGAAGGTAGTAGTATTCCGATAACCTACGGTCATCGGAATTACGCAGAATTCCATTGAGTTTTATCAAGGCTTCACGTTGGGCGAAACATTGTCCAGGTGAAACCTGTGTTCTTTCTTCATTTTTCGACGGCACGACGCTACGTCCTACAACCGCAATTGTTAAGACTGCACAAACGTGTTTTAAATCCGTGAAGTCACATGTCGACTTGCCAAAGATTGACAATGCCATCAGTTGCATTAATCGGAAAGTTTGTCTCGCTGTTAGCGGACGGAAGACCGAGCCTCCAACACTCCTTGCGCTGAATGACTTACATGGATTAATCGATTCAAAATAATAATATTAATAGAAATAATAACCCCAATCCTCTTCCTTCACCATACTGAGGTGCTGTAACAAAGAAACTCGAGAAAGTCCATAGTACTCACGTCAAGTGTGTACTGTAGGCGTAAAGTGAGTACCGTGAGCGTCAAGTGAGTACTGCGAAAGTCAAGTGAGTACTGCGAAAGTCAAGTGAGTACTGTGAGCGTCAAGTGAGTACTGCGAAAGTCAAGTGAGTACTGTGAGCGTCAAGTGAGTACTGCGAAAGTCAAGTGAGTACTGTGAAAGTCAAGTGAGTACTGTGAACGTCAAGGGATTTTGCACCGCAGACAGGTTTTTTTACTAGATCCTTCACGATCCACCATTCGTCAACGTAATGCGGCCGTTTTAGGATTTTTTGACTTGAGGGTTTTTAATCCAGGGAAGTGGAGCTATCCCAGATCAGACACGATTGCCCCTCATTGTCCAGGTGCTGCAAGACTCCTACGGGTATTGTGTTTCCGCATGAAAACTGTCATAATTAGCGAATCCATTACCCATTTTCATGGCAAAGCGCAAAACCCGTTCGGGGTTCATATTAGTCTAGAATGGAAAGCAATGAGGTTTGATCCAAGGTATAGAAAGGCCGAGCCAGTGTCTTAGAGCACTACACCAGTTCTCCGTAACTCTACGGTGACCAACACCCGCGTCTCACTATCCTAGTATACCAGTGTTTCCCAACGTGGGCGGTACCGACCCTCCCTGGGGTCGGTGGAAAACCCCAGGGGGCCGTTAAGAAAAAAAGAGGTAGGAGGCGGCAGGGCGGCATCAGAACCAAAGGAGCGTTTGTTTTACAAAATCTACGTGACAAAGTCTCGAACACTTAAGTAACACAAATGTTTGGAAGAATAGAATTAACATTGTTATACACAAAAGCATAATCGAATCAGCCCTTTCCACTTTTTTTCCAGGTTATAGTTATTCAAAAGTAACACAGCCCGTCGTGAGCTCCTCCAGTTTCCCAGCGTCTCTGAACTGGTGGGGAAAAAGAGCATACCAGAACATGACATGCCTGACGGTTAAGGATTTTTTTTTTTTTTTTGGTTAAAATGCCAGAGTAGGTGATCAATCCTCTCCTAAATATCAACAATGAGAAAGAACTGATTTCACTCCAAAATGGCACTGAGCCGAGGCCACTAACCTGCACTGTGACCACTATCCTGCACTGTGACCACTAACCTGCACTGTGACCACTAACCTGCACTGTGACCACTAACCTGCACTGTGACCACTAACCTGCACTGTGACCACTAACCTGCACTGTGACCACTAACCTGCACTGTGACCACTAACCTGCACTGTGACCACTACCTTGCACTGTGACCATTATCCTGCACTGTGACCACTACCCTGCACTGTGACCATTATCCTGCACTGTGACCACTACCCTGCAGTGTGATTACTACCCTGCAGTGTGATCACTACCCTGCAGTGTGACCATTATCCTGCACTGTGACCACTACCCTGCAGTGTGATCACTACCCTGCACTGTGACCATTATCCTGCACTGTGACCATTATCCTGCACTGTGACCACTACCCTGTACTGTGACCATTATCCTGCACTGTGACCATTACCCTGCAGTGTGACCACTACCCTGCAGTGTGACCACTACCCTGCAGTGTGACCACTACCCTGCAGTGTGACCACTACCCTGCAGTGTGACCACTACCCTGCAGCGTGATAACAACCCTGCAGCGTGATCACTACCCTGCAGCGTGATCACTACCCTGGAGCGTGATCACTACCCTGCAGCGTGATCACTACCCTGCAGCGTGATCACTACCCTGCAGCGTGATCACTACCCTGCAGCGTGACCACTACCCTGCAGCGTGACCACTACCCTGCAGTATGACCACTACCCTGCAGTGTGACCACTACCCTGCAGTGTGATCACTACCCTGCAGCGTGATCACTACCCTGCAGTGTGATCACTACTCTGCAGCGTGATTCCTACCCTGCACTGTGACCATTATCCTACACTGTGACCACTACCCTGCAGTGTGACCACTGCCCTGCAGCGTGATCGCTACCCTGCAGCGTGATCACTACGCTGCACCGTGATCACTACCCTGCAGCGTGATCACTACGCTGCACCGTGATCACTACCCTGCAGCGTGATCACTACCCTGCAGCGTGATCACTACCCTGCAGCGTGATCACTACCCTGCAGCGTGATCACTACCCTGCAGCGTGACCACTACCCTGCAGTATGACCACTACCCTGCAATGTGACCACTACCCTGCAGTGTGATCACTACCCTGCAGCGTGATCACTACCCTGCAGTGTGATCACTACTCTGCAGCGTGATTCCTACCCTGCACTGTGACCATTATCCTACACTGTGACCACTACCCTGCAGTGTGACCACTGCCCTGCAGCGTGATCGCTACCCTGCAGCGTGATCGCTACCCTGCAGCGTGATCGCTACGCTGCACCGTGATCACTACCCTGCAGCGTGATCACTACCCTGCAGCGTGATCACTACCCTACAGCGTGATCACTACCCTGCAGCGTGATCACTACCCTGGAGCGTGATCACTACCCTGCAGCGTGATCACTACCCTGGAGCGTGATCACTACCCTGCAGCGTGATCACTACCCTGCAGCGTGATCACTACCCTGCAGCGTGATCACTACCCTGCAGCGTGACCACTACCCTGCAGCGTGACCACTACCCTGCAGTATGAGCACTACCCTGCAGTGTGACCACTACCCTGCAGTGTGATCACTACCCTGCAGCGTGATCACTACCCTGCAGCGTGATCACTACCCTGCAGTGTGATCACTACTCTGCAGCGTGATTCCTACCCTGCACTGTGACCATTATCCTACACTGTGACCACTACCCTGCAGTGTGACCACTGCCCTGCAGCGTGATCGCTACCCTGCAGCGTGATCACTACGCTGCACCGTGATCACTACCCTGCAGCGTGATCACTACGCTGCACCGTGATCACTACCCTGCAGCGTGATCACTACCCTGCAGCGTGATCACTACCCTGCAGCGTGATCACTACCCTGCAGCGTGATCACTACCCTGCAGCGTGATCACTACCCTGCAGCGTGACCACTACCCTGCAGCGTGACCACTACCCTGCAGCGTGACCACTACCCTGCAGCGTGACCACTACCCTGCAGCGTGACCACTACCCTGCAGCGTGACCACTACCCTGCAGCGTGACCACTACCCTGCAGTATGACCACTACCCTGCAGTGTGACCACTACCCTGCAGTGTGACCACTACCCTGCAGTGTGATCACTACCCTGCAGCGTGATCACTACCCTGCAGTGTGATCACTACCCTGCAGTGTGATCACTACTCTGCAGCGTGATTCCTACCCTGCACTGTGACCATTATCCTACACTGTGACCACTACCCTGCAGTGTGACCACTGCCCTGCAGCGTGATCGCTACCCTGCAGCGTGATCGCTACCCTGCAGCGTGATCGCTACGCTGCACCGTGATCACTACCCTGCAGCGTGATCACTACCCTGCAGCGTGATCACTACCCTGCAGCGTGATCACTACCCTGCAGCGTGATCACTACCCTGCAGCGTGATCACTACCCTGCAGCGTGATCACTACCCTGCAGCGTGATCACTACCCTGCAGCGTGATCACTACCCTGCAGCGTGACCACTACCCTGCAGCGTGACCACTACCCTGCAGTGTGACCACTACCCTACAGCGTGATCACTACCCTACAGCGTGATCACTACCCTGCAGCGTGATCACTACCCTGCAGCGTGATCACTACCCTGCAGCGTGATCACTACCCTGCAGCGTAATCACTACCCTGCAGCGTGATCACTACCCTGCAGCGTAATCACTACCCTGCAGCGTGATCACTACCCTGCAGCGTAATCACTACCCTGCAGCGTGATCACTACCTTGCAGCGTGATCACTACCCTGCAGCGTGATCACTACCCTGCAGCGTGACCACTACCCTGCAGCGTGACCACTACCCTGCAGCGTGATCACTACCCTGCAGCGTGATCACTACCCTGCAGCGTGATCACTACCCTGCAGTGTGATCACTACCCTGCAGTGTGATCACTACCCTGCAGTGTGATCACTACCCTGCAGCGTGATCACTACCCTACAGTGTGATCACTACCCTGCAGTGTGATCACTACCCTGCAGCGTGACCACTACCCTGCAGTGTGATCACTACCCTGCAGTGTGAGCACTACCCTGCACTGTGACCATTATCCTGCACTGTGACCACTACCCTGCACTATG
Organism: Cherax quadricarinatus; assembly: GCF_038502225.1. Lineage (NCBI taxonomy): Eukaryota > Metazoa > Arthropoda > Malacostraca > Decapoda > Parastacidae > Cherax > Cherax quadricarinatus. Next base: position 13,456,282 of record NC_091364.1, on the reverse strand, counting down.
ACCATTATTCTGCACTGTGACCACTACCCTGCAGTGTGATTACTACCCTGCAGTGTGATCACTACCCTGCAGTGTGACCACTACCCTGCTGTGTGATCACTACCCTGCTGTGTGATCACTACTCTGCACTGTGACCATTATCCTGCACTGTGACCACTACCCTGCACTGTGACCATTATCCTGCACTGTGACCATTACCCTGCGCTGTGACCACTACCCTGCACTGTGACCACTACACTGCAGTGTGATCACTACCCTGCAGTGTGACCACTACCCTGCAGTGTGACCACTACCCTGCAGTGTGACCACTACCCTGCAGTGTGATCACTACCCTGCAGTGTGACCACTACCATGCACTGTGACCACTACCCTGCACTGTGACCACTACCCTGCACTGTGATCACTATCCTACACTCTCACCACTACCCTACACTCTCACCACTACCCTGCACTCTCACCACTATCCTACACTCTCACCACTACCCTACACTCTCACCACTACCCTGCACTGTTGAACAAAGTCAAGATGTGCTTTATTACCATCCCAGCATCACAGTTGAGCGAGGCTTCAGTACACTCACCAAGCTTCTTACTAAGCAAAGAAACAGACTGAAAATTACTGAACGTGGGGATCTAAGACTCTTCTTAGTGCCTTCAAGACTGATGATGCTGAGAAGCTGATGTTCCTGCACCAAGCACATCCATCTCATTAACACTGTCAAGACATTGTAGTTACAGAAGAGATGTAAATTTACCCTTTCTATTGTTAAATAAATATGTTGATCTTTATTTGTGAAATACATACGCTTGGTTATAGTGTTAGATTAGTTGCCGTTTTGAATTTGCAGTAAATACTAAGAGGTGTGTTCGTAAGTGTGAGTGTAAGTGTGAGTGTAAGTGTGAGTGTGAGTGTGAGTGTGTGTGTGTGTGTGTGAGTGTGTGTGTGTGTGTGTGTGTGTGTGTGTGTGTGTGTGTGTGTGTGTGTGTGTGTGTGTGTGTGTGTGTGTGTGTGTGTGTGTGTGTGTGTGTGTGTGTGTTTGTTGGAGCTCTAGTGATGTGGTCTGGGAGCCAAGGGGGCGGCAGCCTGAAAAGGTATGGCAACCATTGTAGTACACAGTAGGAGTTCCAGGATGGAGAGAGGGAAGGTTGTAGGCAGTGAAGGATGGTAGATTACTCAGCATTTTGACCTGGTAGATTACTCAGCATTTTGACCTGGTAGCTCATTCAGCATTTTGACCTGGTAGATCACTCAGCACTTTAACCTGATAGATAACTCAGAACTCTTTGCAATTTAAAATCAATACACACCTACATAACAATCCTCAGAATGATTCTAAGATATAAACACTGTCAGGACAAACACACTGCCAACCGCAGCTGCCACAACTACGCTACAACACACAACACAACCACAATACGAGTATACGACAAGGAAAAAATAATCTCGAAAACAGAGCAAGAATTTGATTAAAGCCAAAGGCTACTAGTCTCGCGATGGAGTCGTCAGCGGTGACGTGACAGCGGCGTCTGTAGGTGAGGGATTAGAGAGGCAACAGCGATGCTGGAGTCAGTGGCGTTGGCATCAGCGAGTTGAATGCTGACTACGGCGAGCATAGACTACTACCACTGCTATTATTATTAATATTTGTATTATTTAGTTAATTATATTATGATTAATTTTAGTATTATATTAATTATAATTAATCTTATTATTATTATTATTATTAAGAGTAATGTATTCAAAGAGGTGTGATAAACCAATATTCAATTAACCCTTAAGTTAACCCCTACCCTGACCATTAAATTAACCCCCACACTCTGTGCTACAACAAACTCTTCGTTACTACTCCCACTCCCCTCATTACCCACCAACCCCACACTCCCCCATTCACTTCAACATCCCCCTCTCCTAAACCCCCCCTTGCCCTCCAGTTAACCCCACTCCAACGCCCCCTCCTGCACACCTCCCCCCCCTTGCTCCATCTCTTCATGTGCACCCCTTTTAGATATTCCTTTGTGTCGCTAATGAGAGAAGGACAATAGTCTGTCAAAGACAAGAAAGGTGCCTTCGTAAATAAGGTAAAATTAAACACCCTGGGGCCAGTCATCGATTTTTGTAAAAAGTCGATGTCGTTCTCTCTCTCTCTCTCTCTCTCTCTCTCTCTCTCTCTCTCGTCGCGACTGTCGCCCACCGGCGTCTGAGGAGGATTTTTTACCTTTAATTATTCAGTTTTTTAGACAATATGTCGCACCGTTATTCAGTCAGGGTTTTTTAAGGGTAAAGTATTCAGATTTCCGCCCTTTAAACAGTGGTTTTTTAACCTTTTAGACTGATATTTATCCCTTTAGATAATTTTTACCACTTTAAACAGTTTTACCCCTTTAGGTTGATTTTTATCCCTTTTGTTAATTATTTTTAACCCTATAGAAAGTGATTTTTAGAAGTAGATTTCAAATTTTTAACCTATTAGACTGATTTTCAACGTTTTAGACAGTTATTTTTAACCTTTCAGACTGATTTTTAACCCTTTACAGTTATTTTTAACAGTTATATTTACCCCTTTAGACTGAATTTTAACCATTTAGAAAGTGATTTTTAACTCTTTAAAGATCTTCCTTATTCTCATCTTTCTTCACATCTTCCTTATTTGCTTCTTCCTTATTTGCTTCTTCCTTATTTGCTTCTTCCTTATTTGCTTCTTCCTTATTTACTTCTTCCTTATTTACTTCTTATTTACTTATTTTCTTCTTCTTTATTTACTTCTTATTTACATCTGATTCATATCTTCCTTATTTACATCTTCCTCATTCGCATCTTCCTCATTTACAACTTTCCGATTCACATCTTCCTGATTCACATCTTGTTAACATCTTCCTGATTCACATCTTCCATTTTCACATCAGATTTTTCCAGGTTTCAGACGATATCATTTAGTATTCAAATTCCTGTATCCTGAAGGTTAACATTCACTCTGGGTATATTTTGCGGTAGACAGATATTTTGATCTCTTTCACTCATGTAAACTCTGTTCTTGTAATTAGTTTAATTAACTTTTTTGTATTTTGTGGTCTGCTGTGACTGAGGCTTTCAGCGAGCGAGTGACCGGGGTTTCAGCGAACGAGTGACTGAGAGTTTCACAAGCGAGTAACCGAGGTTTTCAGTAATCGACTGACCCAAAGTTTCAGCGAGCGAGTGACCGAAAGTTTCAGGGGCCCACCGGGCCCGTCAATTCCACCAGACGGCTCAAAACATCACTGTGAGACAGAAGTCTGGTGTACAGCACCACTGTCACAATGACCTTCGAAATGAGCTGACAATGGATAACAGCTCTTAGGGGGTAAATGAGCTGACACAAAATAAAAGCTCCTAGCCTGTAAATAAGCTGACATATAACAGCTCTTAGCTTGTAAATAAGCTGACATATAACAGCTCTTAGCTTGTAAATAAGCTGACATATAACAGCTCTTAGCTTGTAAATAAGCTGACATATAACAGCTCTTAGCTTGTAAATAAGCTGACATATAACAGCTCATAGCTTGTAAATAAGCTGACATATAACAGCTCTTAGCTTGTAAATAAGCTGACATATAACAGCTCTTAGCTTGTAAATAAGCTGACATATAACAGCTCTTAGCTTGTAAATAAGCTGACATATAACAGCTCTTAGCTTGTAAATAAGCTGACATATAACAGCTCTTAGCTTGTAAATAAGCTGACATATAACAGCTCTTAGCTTGTAAATAAGCTGACATATAACAGCTCTTAGCTTGTAAATAAGCTGACATATAACAGCTCTTAGCTTGTAAATAAGCTGACATATAACAGCTCTTAGCTTGTAAATAAGCTGACATATAACAGCTCTTAGCTTGTAAATAAGCTGACATATAACAGCTCTTAGCTTGTAAATAAGCTGACATATAACAGCTCTTAGCTTGTAAATAAGCTGACATATAACAGCTCTTAGCTTGTAAATAAGTTGACATATAACAGCTCTTAGCTTGTAAATAACCTGACATATAACAGCTCTTAGCTTGTAAATAAGCTGACAAATAACAGCTCTTAGCTTGTAAATAAGCTGACATATAACAGCTCTTAGCTTGTAAATAAGCTGACATATAACAGCTCTTAGCTTGTAAATAAGCTGACATATAACAGCTCTTAGCTTGTAAATAAGCTGACATATAACAGCTCTTAGCTTGTAAATAAGTTGACATATAACAGCTCTTAGCTTGTAAATAAGCTGACATATAACAGCTCTAAGCTTGTAAATAAGCTGACATATAACAGCTCTTAGCTTGTAAATAAGCTGACATATAACAGCTCTTAGCTTGTAAATAAGCTGACATATAACAGCTCATAGCTTGTAAATAAGCTGACATATAACAGCTCATAGCTTGTAAATAAGCTGACATAACAGCTCATAGCTTGTAAATAAGCTGACATATAACAGCTCATAGCTTGTAAATAAGCTGACATATAACAGCTCTTAGCTTGTAAATAAGCTGACATATAACAGCTCTTAGCTTGTAAATAAGCTGACATATAACAGCTCTTAGCTTGTAAATAAGCTGACATATAACAGCTCTTAGCTTGTAAATAAGCTGACATATAACAGCTCCTAGCTTGTAAATAAGCTGACATATAACAGCTCCTAGCTTGTAAATAAGCTGACATAACAGCTCTTAGCTTGTAAATAAGCTGACCTAGGATAAGAGCTCTCAGCCGAGTTAAAAGTAAGTACATTTGTATATGTGAAGGTTAGTTATCGAACTCTTGCTAGGAAACTTAGACCAAGAAGAATCCTCAAACCAAAAAAAATTACGAATATTAGCTAACTGATGTACCTACAAACGCTTAGTTTATTGTAGCTGTATTCTGCAACACTTAGTTTAATATTGTTGTTTTCTGAAACACACACTACTTATATGATTACTGGTACACACATTACATTACATGAGTCCTCGTACATACACCACCGTACCTGAGTACAACAGTAAAGATCACACTGCAACAGTAAAGATCTCACTACAACAGTAAGGATCTCACTACAACAGTAAGGATCTCACTACAACAGTAAAGATCACACTACAACAGTAAGGATCTCACTACAACAGTAAGGATCTCACTACAACAGTAAAGATCTCACTACAACAGTAAGGATCTCACTACAACAGTAAGGATCTCACTACAACAGTAAAGATCACACTACAACATCAAAGATCACACTACAACATCAAAGATCACACTACAACAGTAAGGATCTCACTACAACAGTAAGGATCTCACTACAACAGTAAAGATCACACTGCAACAGTAAAGATCACACTGCAACAGTAAAGATCACACTACAACAGTAAAGATCACACTACAACATCAAAGATCACACTACAACAGTAAAGATCACACTACAACATCAAAGATCACACTACAACAGTAAAGATCACACTACAACATCAAAGATCACACTACAACATCAAAGATCACACTACAACATCAAAGATCACACTGCAACAGTAAAGATCACACTACAACATCAAAGATCACACTACAACATCAAAGATCACACTACAACATCAAAGATCACACTACAACATCAAAGATCACACAACAACATCAAAGATCACACTACAACATCAAAGATCACACTGCAACAGTAAAGATCACACTACAACATCAAAGATCACACTACAACATCAAAGATCACACTACAACATCAAAGATCACACTACAACATCAAAGATCACACTACAACATCAAAGATCACACTGCAACAGTAAAGATCACACTACAACATCAAAGATCACACTACAACATCAAAGATCACACTACAACATCAAAGATCACACTACAACATCAAAGATCACACAACAACATCAAAGATCACACTACAACATCAAAGATCACACTGCAACAGTAAAGATCACACTACAACATCAAAGATCACACTACAACATCAAAGATCACACTACAACAGTAAAGATCACACTACAACATCAAAGATCACACTACAACAGTAAAGATCACACTACAACATCAAAGATCACACTACAACAGTAAAGATCACACTACAACATCAAAGATCACACTACAACATCAAAGATCACACTACAACATCAAAGATCACACTACAACAGTAAAGATCACACTACAACATCAAAGATCACACTACAACAGTAAAGATCACACTACAACATCAAAGATCACACTACAACAGTAAAGATCACACTACAACATCAAAGATCACACTACAACAGTAAAGATCACACTACAACATCAAAGATCACACTACAACATCAAAGATCACACTACAACAGTAAAGATCACACTACAACATCAAAGATCACACTACAGCATCAAAGATCACACTACAACAGTAAAGACCACACTACAACATCAAAGATCACACTACAACAGTAAAGATCACACTACAACATCAAAGATCACACTACAACATCAAAGATCACACTACAACATCAAAGATCACACTACAACATCAAAGATCACACTACAACATCAAAGATCACACTACAACATCAAAGATCACACTACAACAGTAAAGATCACACTACAACAGTAAAGATCACACTACAACAGTAAAGATCTCACTACAACATCAAAGATCACACTACAACATCAAAGATCACACTACAACATCAAAGATCACACTACAACATCAAAGATCACACTACAACAGTAAAGATCACACTACAACATCAAAGATCACACTACAACAATAAAGATCACACTACAACATCAAAGATCACACTACAACAGTAAAGATCACACTACAACATCAAAGATCACACTACAACAGTAAAGATCACACTACAACAGTAAAGATCACACTACAACATCAAAGATCACACTACAACATCAAAGATCACAATACAACAGTAAAGATCACACTACAACATCAAAGATCACAATACAACAGTAAAGATCACACTACAACAGTAAAAATCACACTACAACATCAAAGATCACACTACAACATCAAAGATCACAGTACAACATCAAAGATCACACTACAACATCAAAGATCACAATACAACAGTAAAGATCACACCAAAACAACAAAAGCAAAAGAAAAAATAATCATAGAACGAACAGTAAGAATATCAGTTAAAGAACGAGGGGAAACAAGGATGAGAACGTACATGAACGAGAATGAGAACGTATATGAACGAGGATAAGAACGTACATGAACGAGAATGAAAACGTATATGAACGAGGATAAGAACGTACATGAACGAGGATAAGAACGCACATAAACGAAGATAACGTTCACGAACAAGGATGAGAACGTTCATGAACGAGAATGCCCAAGGGAGAGAACATTTGAAATAAATGTAACGAATATTTGATTATAGAGAAAGATAGGAATAAAGGGGAGATAAGGCACACGTGACTAAGTGAAGAATAGGAGAGAGAGAGAGAGAGAGAGAGAGAGAGAGAGAGAGAGAGAGAGAGAGAATGGGTGGGCATATAAAGAAGAGAGGAGAAGGGAAATGGTAGAATGAGTTTAAAAATAATTCCATAAAACTGTAATGAGTTATTGAGAGAAGACTTGATCCAGTACAGAATACTGTGAGGAAGGACTTTTAATATTGTCTTGGGAAGGCCTTTTAATATTGTCCTGGGAAGGCCTTTTAATATTGTCCTGGGAAGATCATTTGACACTGCCCTGTGAAAGGCCTTTTAACACTGTCTTGGACAAGACCTTTTAATATTATACTGCAAGGCCTTTTAAGGTATAGTAAGACTTCTGGAAGACAATCATCCACGGCGGGATCATGTGAGATACAGTATTGGTGTGCGGCTTAACCAACATACGCACGCACGCACGCACACGCGCACGCACACACACACACACACACACACACACACACACACACACACACACACACACACACATATGATCATTCCAACTGATATTTTCACTGGATTCCTCTTTATGTTCATTGTTTAATATAAACCTTCGTCAAACACTTTCATTAATTCGAAGAAATATTGCGAAATAGACTAGAGAGAATTATAGCGATTTAGTACACAGGATTTTGAGTGGTTTTTTGCTTGGTAACTAACGGCGAGAGTTGAAGATCTGTGAGGAAACTGACAATTTCTCTTCACTACACTACACTACAATATACTAAAACACACTACACTATAATACACTACACTGCACTACGCTATAATGCACTACAATACACTAACACACACTACACCAAAGTACCCTATAAAATCCACTATATTACACACACTACACACACACACTACACCCACATACACACTACACACACACACACACACTACACACACACTACACCCACTACACCCACACACACCACACACACTACACCCACATACACACCATACACTACACACACACACACACACACACACTACACCCACATACACACCACACACTACACACACACACACTACACCCACATACACACCACACACTACACACACACACACTACACCCACATACACACCACACACTACACACACACTACACACACACTACACACACTACACCCACATACACACCACACACTACACACACACACTACACCCACAAACACACCTCACACTACACACACACACACACACTACACCCACATACACTACACACGCACACACTACACGCGCACACACTACACGCGCACACACTACACACGCACACACTACACACACACTACACCCACTACACCCACAAACACACTACACACACACACACTACACACGCACACTACACACACACACACACTACACCCACTACACCCACATACACACCACACACGCACACTACACACACACACACAACACACGCACACACTACACACGCACACACTACACACACTACACACATACACACGCACACACTACACCCACTACACCCACAAACACACCACACACTACACACACACACACTACACCCACTACACCCACATACACACCACACACTCACACACTACACACACACTACACATGCACACACTACACACACACACTACACCTATACACTACACACACACTACACACTACACGCACTACACACACACACTACACACACTACACCCACATACACACCACACACACACACTACACCACACACTACACCCATATACACACCACACACTACACACACACACCACACACACATACACACTCACACTACACACACTACACCCACACCACACACTACACACACACTACACACACACCACAAACACACACTACACACAAACACACACTACACATACACACACACACTACACACACACACATTACACACACACCACACACACACGTGAGAGCATAAAGAGCTAGGTAGAGTTTCTGTATCAAGAGAGTGAGTGCTCTAACCCAGGTGACAGGCTGTACATTAGTGTTTTTTTTAACTCCCCTCCTTTGGATCAGGTCTAATTACCTTTCATTCGCCAGGATATATTATGTCTACGGGTTTACAGTTTTCCTGTAAATAAAATTATGCCAAATAAAAAAATAATAATAATAATAATAGCAACCAGACTTGAGTCCTGGAGGTGGGAAGAACAGTACCTGTACTCTGAAGGAGGGGTGGAGATTTATTGCAGATTTTGTGAACTACTAGCACTCCTCTGGCAAAGCAGTGATGGAGTGAGTGATGATGTAATGTTTCTTCTTTTTTTTCGGGGTCAACCTGACTCGATGGGAAACGGCCGATGTGTCAATAAAAAAATATTATTGTTTTTATTATTGTTTTTATTATGTTATTATTATTACACATTGTTTTTCATCACCTCCTTCCTACACTCTCCCTGTTCACCTATCTCCAGCTATCATCCATTCCCACTGCTCCACCCTCCAGTGTTACAAAAAACGCGATTCTAAAAGCTTAGAGATCTCCAGTGAATACTAGAAAGGACTGCCCTTCTAGCATCCAGCCTGTTACTGGGTTTTCGTAACAATTAGTCAGTATCCTTGTCCAATTATCCATTAGAATTCAGTATGATTCAATAGTGCTTCAGGATTACAACTGGTAGGCTACTAACTAGAGAAATTAAAATTTAATAAATTTATTAAGTCTAGAGGTATATTATCAAATTAAATTAAATTAAATTAATCACAGTAATCAAAATAATATCACTTCTCTCGTAAACAATAGTATTGTGCTGAAAGCACATATCACATTTATAATTCTTAAGTACCGTCTGGTACATTAACATTTAATAAGATATTACAAATATGTACAAGTAAGTATGTATGTGTGTAAGTGCTCTAAGTAGTTCGTTATGTCTCAAGACTCGACTAGACAAACAAGTGACTGACAAAGTCCTCAAATAAACTAAGTACTTGACCAACTGGCAATCAGAACAGTCTGCTTGAACAATAAAAAGAATGCTAAGCCCAACAGCAATATAACAAGCAACTGCGACACAGAATCAGGAACAAGGAGATAATATAACGACACTAAGTAGGGACCATCTGCAGATCCTCCACAAAAGTCACAAAACTCCCATACTACTGAATCTAAATTCAGCATAAGAAAATACCCGACTGTGATAATACACAGAAACCAATACAAATTAAGTCATAAGCTATAGTTCAGGACCTGAGATGTTTCGAGTGTCTATGTGACACACAACCTCAGTACAACGTCGAAAATCACTAAGTCTATACTATGTTCTGTGAACAGAGTTCTACAGAACTAACAAGAATAATGAGACAGACAATCTGTCCAACCACCAAGCGAGTCTAGAGCAGACTGAATACTTCAGGCGAGGTGAGGACACCCCCCCCCCCTCGATCACGTGATAGCTCCGTGGACAGCAGTCGCCCAGCAAGAAGCCGGCAATATAACGAGCAAACAGGGATAATTACAGTAGTTAGACAATCAAGACTTGAACTGAGCACATAATATGTAACATCCTACCTAACAAAGGAAACTACGTCAAATAATATAAAGCAATACATTTACGATTTAGCTATTATCGCAAATATAAGCAATATAAAATTAAATGAAAAAGTAATAATTATATATATACATAATAATCATTGCAACCATTCAGGGGTTGCAACATCCAGCTATCATCCATTCCCACTATCCATCCTCCAGCTATCATCCATTCCCACTGCTCCATCCTCCAGCTATCATCCATTCCCACTGCTCCATCCTCCAGCTATCACCCATTCCCACTGCTCCATCCTCCAGCTATCACCCATTCCCACTGCTCCATCCTCCATCTATCACCCATTCTCACTGCTCCATCCTCCATCTATCACCCATTCTCACTGCTTCATCCTCCAGCTATCACCCATTCTCACTGCTCCATCCTCCAGCTATCACCTATTCCCACTGCTCCATCCTCCAGCTATCACCCATTCCCACTGCTCCATCCTCCAGCTATCAACCATTCCCACTGCTCCATCCTCCAGCTATCATCCATTCCCACTGCTCCATCCTCCATCTATCACCCATTCCCACTGCTCCATCCTCCAGATATCATCCATTCTCACTGCTCCATCCTCCAGCTATCACCCATTCCCACTGCTCCATCCTCCAGATATCCATTCCCACTGCTCCATCCTCCAGCTATCACCCATTGCCACTGCTCCATCCTCCAGCTATCATCCATTCCCACTGCTCCATCCTCCAGCTATCACCCATTCCCACTGCTCCATCCTCCAGCTATCACCCATTCCCACTGCTCCATCCTCCAGCTATCATCCATTCCCACTGCTCCATCCTCCAGCTATCACCCATTCCCACTTCCATCCTCCAGATATCACCCATTCCCACTGCTCCATCCTCCAGATACCACCCATTCCCACTGCTCCATCCTCCAGATATCACCCATTCCCACTGCTCCATCCTCCAGCTATCACCCATTCCCACTGCTCCATCCTCCAGCTATCACCCATTCCCACTGTTCCATCCTCCAGCTATCACCCATTCCCACTGTTCCATCCTCCAGCTATCACCCATTCCCTCTGCTCCATCCTCCAGCTATCACCCATTCCCACTGCTCCATCCTCCAGATATCACCCATTCCCACTGCTCCATCCTCCAGATATCACCCATTCCCACTGCTCCATCCTTCAGATATCACCCATTCCCACTGCTCCATCCTCCAGACCCCTCAAGGAAGGTTCCTTGATGTTATTGAGGGGCTCTTGATTCAGGGAATTGGATCTGTGCTCCAGTTCCCCGAGTTATTAAGCCTGAATGCCTTCCACATCCCCCCCAGGCGCTGTATAATCCTCCGGGTTTAGCGCTTCCCCCTTGATTATAATAATAATAATCCATCCTCCAGATATCACTCGTCCGTGCACTCTCCTCCACGTATTACCAGCCCTGTGCACCCTCCTCCACGTATTATCAGCCCTGTGTACTCTCCTTCATATATTATCCGCTCCGTGCACTCTCCTCCACGTATTACCAGCCCTGTGCACCCTCCTCCATGTATTATCGGCCACACAAAAGAAAACAGTCGCGCCCCCAAGTGGATAAAAGTCATTAAATACACACCTGTCTGGAAAGCCCTTGTCTACCCTACTCTTAAAACCTTCACAGGTGACAATCTCAGTAAACTAACAAGGGAAGGGGGTGAGAGATACGGGGAAGGGGGTTGAGGGAGAGGGATCCGGAGAGGAAGGTAGGGGAAAGGGAAGAGAATGAAGGGGCGAAGCAAGAAGCTGAAGGGTTTGACAGGGTAGACAATGCAATGTCCGGGAGCGATACTCTTGAAGGAGGGAAGAAGAGGGGATAAGGGGGGGGGGACGGGATTAGGGTAAGGGGATGAGGTGGTCAGGGGTGAGGGGAAACAAACCATTGTGCTATCGTCACATTAAGTGACGTCGCCAATACCACGAAATGTGTGCGCGCGGGCACACACACATACACACACACACACACACACACACACACACACACACACACACACACACACAGATGTACACTATCAGTAGTAATGTGTACACACACACACACACACACACACAGATGTACACTATCAGTAGTAATGTGTACACACACACACACACACACACACACACAGATGTACACTATCAGTAGTAATGTGTACACACACACAAACACACACAGATGTACATTATCAGTAGTAATGTGTACACACACACACACACACACACACACACACACACACAAGAGGTGACCATAGACAGTGTGCACAAGAGGCCTGGGACCAGCTCAAGGGGATACAGAGGTACACTAAAAACACTGATCAAGCGATGACTTAAAAAAAAAAATTGAACGAGTGACATGGGGTTAGGCCTAGGGGTAAGGCCTAGGGGTAAGGCCTAGGTTTAAGGCCCAGGTTTAAGGCACTTTGGTAAGTCCCTGTGGTAAGGCACAGTGGTAAGTCCCTGGGGTAATGCCCAGGAGTAAAGTCTAGGAGTAAGGCACTTGGGTAAGCCAATGGGGTAAGACCCAGAGGTAAGGCACTCGGGAAAACCACTGGGGTAAATCCTGTGGTAAGACCCAGGGGTAAGGTCCAGGGGTAAGACCCAGGGGTAAGGCCAAGGGATAAGTCCCAGGGGTAACCCCCTGAGGTAAGGCCGTAGAGGTGCACCCTGGGCAAGGCTATCCTCTAAGTAACAGGAGAGTTTTCATACGCAAGACAGTGTACCAAAAACTAACCTAACGTCATCCAAACAGAAATGAAACGAGATGTAATAATGGTAACGCAATACCGTGACTGGAACAATACACAAATAATCAGCACATAGGAGAGAGGAGCTTACGACGACGTTACGTCGTCGTAAGCTCCTCTCTTCTATGTGTGGGTTGTGTATGGAATGGTAAGCAAATCAATCAGTCTGTGCGTATAACCCACGATAATGATATCAAATGATGGGGTGGCTTACGTCTAGCCGGGAGGTATATACGGTCGTCTAGCAGGGAGGTATATACGGTCTAGCAGGGAGGAATATACGGTCTAGCAGGGAGGTATATACGGTCGCCTAGCAGGGAGGTATATACGGTCGCCTAGCAGGGAGGTATATACGGTCGCCTAGCAGGGAGGTATATACGGTCGTCTAGCAGGGAGGTATATACGGTCGTCTAGCAGGGAGGTATATACGGTCGTCTAGCAGGGAGGTATATACGGTCGTCTAGCAGGGAGGTTTATACGGTCGTCTAGCAGAGAGGCACATACGGTCATCTAGCAGGGAGGTATATACGGTCGTCTAGCAGGGAGGTATATACGGTCGTCTAGCAGGGAGGCATATACGGTCGTCTAGCAGGGAGGCATATACGGTCGTCTAGCAGGGAGGTATATACGGTCGTCTAGCAGGGAGGTATATACGGTCGTCTAGCAGGGAGGTATATGCGGTCGTCTAGCAGGAGGTATATACGGTCGTCTAGCAGGGAGGCATATACGGTCGTCTAGCAGGAGGTTTATACGGTCGTCTAGCAGAGAGGCACATACGGTATATACGGTCGTCTAGCAGGGAGGTATATACGGTCGTCCTTCAGATCTTGGGTATCCCCACGCACGCTCTTTGAGTTTGACTGAGTACGTACGTAACATTGGTTAAAGAACAGGAACACTGGACACGTCCCACCACTGAGTTGGTGGTTCAAGATGCAGGGTCCCGGAGCTGGTGTTCGATCTCGGCATATACATACGTGTACATTGTGTGTGTGTGTGTGTGTGTGTGAATGAGCAACACATACAAAAACACGCACCCACTAAAAGAGAGTTAGGTGCCTATGGAGAAATGCCTTTGATAAATGGAAACTGCTAACACATTTCTTTTGTGTGTTCAACCTCTCTGCCTATTCCACTCTCAACCTTCCACGTCGTCTCCATTCCACCCGCTCACCCCCCCCCCTCTCTCTCTCTCTCTCTCTCTTCCTGTTCTTTCCACTTCCACTGCGTCTCCTTCCTTCCCCTCCCTCCTCCTCTACCCAAAACACTCTTTTAATAGTGCTCTTCTTTTGAAACCATTTTGAAAGGTGTCCCTGGTAGACATTCGATAGAAAAGGAAGTGATTTTTGGGAGGGAGAGACGCGTTTTTAATCAATGTTTCGCTGCTCAACCTTTAAAGATTTAAAATATACACACACGTATATATGAAGTATATTTCTAGACAGTATGAAGGTGTTGATTAAGTGTTTTGTATTATTTATCTACCTGTATGATGGTCAGTGATTGTATAAGTGTATAGATTGTTTGTCTGTATGTGTATGATGGTCATACAGCTGTTATAGGAGTGGGTAAAGAGTAATTTAACGAGTATGATGGGCATTTATATACAAGAAGATAAACGAGGTTTAAGTGGTTTACCTTGGTATATTACGTTTATCATCCCCTTCCCCTAGTGGTGACCAGGACACACCACCTTTTCTGATATCCTTTTTGTATACGTGATAACTTACCATCAACATCACGTTACCATCAACGTCACGACTAGTTCTCCAAACCTTCATAAATAAGCAAATCACAATATCGAACCAATTAACCCTTACGCTGTACTGTTGTAAACAGCAAGAGTAATCTTCACAAACCAGAGGGGCTAAAAAACCATTTATAGAAACTCTATAACCTTCTCAAAACAAAAAGAGCTGTAGCCTTCATTCCCCCCCCCCCCCACTACAATACACATTGTAACATAAAAAACGTAATTGTGCCAGAAAACATCAGCTCCTCCTGGAAATACAGAGTGACCGTCCTTCGCTCGCCCGTGTCCCTTGTCCACTAAAAAGATAAGAAAATATATATATATTTTTCATCCCTGGGTTTCCCAAGCGAGGAGGTCCATTGGTATCACGGGCCATTGAATCTTCAATAACTGTATCAATTCGTTCCCCAGTTTCTTTCATCTGACCAAGAGAAGATTTCATTGCTACGGGACAGCATCTTCCTCACAAGACATATTTCGTGGAACACACGTCGCTCCGTTAACTTTCGTTCGTTCCTTGAGACATTTTTCTCATATCTGCTCGCTAGTCGCTTTTCTTGAATGCAAAACACTGCTCACTTTACGTCCGTAAAATGATGCATCTGATGCTAATTTTCAGTCTCATTCGAGGCAGTAGCTTTGAAATTAAGCCTGGAATATCCAGTGGTAGGCCTACAAGAAGTCGAGTGAAGTCGGCTTAAGCATAGAGAAACATAGTCGCTCCAGTCTGGAAATATCGTCCTCTTCCACCCAAAGTTCCCCGACGTACGGTCTATTGATAGCCATATTTCCTGCCAAATCTGCTCGCTTTCAGAATACAAATTTGACTTTTTATGGTTTTTCTATTCCATGTTGGTTCCCTGTAATCGGCGGTGAAAGACCCGAGAAATGGTACGGCTTATCAATGAACGATTTAGGGAGAGGGGGAAAAAGGAGGCGAAAATAAGGATATTGAATGTCTTATAACACTTTTTACAGGGAGGTCTGTCAAGACGCTCCATGGTGGCATTTTTTCTGACTTTTTGGTTCCTTACTGTCTAGATGGAAGATGGAGGGATGGAGGGTGAGGGAGGGCTTGTGGAGGAGGGGAGGGAGGGAGGGCTAGTGCAGGTGGAGAGGGAGGGGAAAAGTGGAGGGATAGGAGGACTGGATGGAGGCGCTTGGTACGTAGAGATGGAGGCGTTGGGGAGGGAGGAATTGTGGAGGTGGGGAGAGCGAACTAGGGAGAAACAGTGATCGTAGAGAGAATGGAGGTAAATTTAATGATTTTGGAAGATGAAAGAAGAATAGCGGAAAGTGAGGGTATGACGGTGAAACGAGAGAGGGATAGTGGAAGGAGAAAGAGAGATGAAGGAGAGGCAAAGAGGGATGATGGAGAGGAAAAGAGGATGATGGAAGGGAAGGATGTACGTGTATACGCTAGGGGATGTTAGGAAGTACTTTTTAAGCCTCAGAGTAGGTGATAAGTGAGAGGCGTAAATCAATACACAGCTTCAAGAGTAGGTATAATAATGTTCAATAAGTCTTGGCTGAAAGCCAAAACTTGGCCCCCAACGAACACTGCTGGGTCAGCGCACGCGCTCATAAACACAAACGTAATGATACACAACACACACACCACACACACACACCACACACACCACACACACCACACACACACACACACACACACACACACACACAAGGAAGAATTCAATCGGAGGAGGACCAGGCGGGACTACAAAGGGATCTGGACAGGCTACAGGCCTAGTCCAGAAACTGGCTCCTGGAGTTCAACCCCACCAAGTGCAAAGTCATGAAGATTGGGGAAAGGCAAAGAAGACCGCAGACAAAGTACAGTCTAGGGGGCCAAAGGCTACAAACCTCACCCAAGGAAAAAGATCTTGGGGTACGTATAATACCGAGCATATCTCCTGAAGCATACATTAACCAAATAACTGTTGCAGCATATGGGCGCCTAGCAAACCTAAGAATAGCATTCCGACATCTTAGTAAGGAATCGTTCAGGACACCGTACACCGTGTACGTCAGGCCCATATTGGAGTATGCATCACCAGTTTGGAACCCACTGCTGGTCAAGCGCGTTAGGAAATTAGAGAAAGTGCATAAGTTTGCAACGAGTCTAGTCCCGGAGCTAAGGGGCATGTCATACAAGTAGAGGTTAAGGGAAATCAACCTGATGACACTGGAGGAAAGGAGAGATGGGGGGGGGATATAACGACATAAAAAATACTGAGAGGAATCGACAAGGTGGACAGAGACATGATGTTCCAGAGATGGGACACAGCATCAAGGGGTCACAGTTAAAAGCTGAAGACTTGGATAGGTCACAGGGATGTTAGGAAGTATTTCATCAGTCACAGAGTTGTTAGGAAGTGGAAAAGTCTGGAAAGTGATCCATACATAGCTTTAAGAAGAGGTATGATAAAGTTAATGGAACCGGGAGATTGACCTAGTAGCGACCAGTGAAGGGGCAGGGGCCAGGAGCTATGACTCAACCCTTGCAACTACAATTAGGTGAGTACACATCTAGTAGCGACTAGCAAAGAGGCGGGGCCAGGAGCTGTGAATCGACCCCTGAAATCACAAATAGGTGAGCACACAACCACTCACCTACTTTGAATTCGCTGGTAAACTTCAAATTCACAACAGAAGGTGAGGTAGAAAGCCATTCCATTTTTGAAAACACAAGATCATAAAAATGGCAGACCTAAAGACTTAATGTTTACATGAAGTTTGTAAACGAGTTACTGTGCCTTTTTCTCTGTGAGAACTTTGACGATGTGTAGCTTGAGTTCTTTAAGAGGAACAGTGCAAGTATTTCAGATCGTTTTCAACCCACAACACAGTTCAATCTATGATGTTCTTGAAGCCTTTTAGTCAAACATATTGTAGATCCGAACCAAGGACAGTAAGTAAGTAGCAGTATTGTATTTTACTGCAATGCCAACCTCTGGCACCTCCCTCACCTCAGACAACCTCTGGTACCTCCCTCACCTCAGACAACCTCTGGTACCTCTCTCACCTTGGACAACCTCTGGTACCTCCCTCACCTCAGACAACCTCTGGTACCTCTCTCACCTCAGACAACCTCTGGCACCTCCCTCACCTCAGACAACCTCTGGCACCTCCCTCACCTCAGACAACCTCTGGTACCTCCCTCACCTCAGACAACCTCTGGTACCTCCCTCACCTCAGCCAACCTCTGTTACCTCTCTCACCTCTGGTACCTCTCTCACCTCAGACAACCTCTGGCACCTCCCTCACCTCAGCCAACCTCTGGTACCTCTCTCACCTCAGCCAACCTCTGGCACCTCCCTCACCTCAGACAACCTCTGGTACCTCTCTCACCTCAGACAACCTCTGGTACCTCTCTCACCTCAGACAACCTCTGGTACCTCCCTCACCTCAGACAACCTCTGGCACCTCCCTCACCTCAGACAACCTCTGGTACCTCTCTCACCTCAGACAACCTCTGGTACCTCTCTCACCTCAGACAACCTCTGGTACCTCCCTCACCTCAGACAACCTCTGGTACCTCTCTCACCTCAGCCAACCTCTGGTACCTCCCTCACCTCAGCCAACCTCTGGTACCTCCCTCACCTCAGACAACCTCTGGTACCTCTCTCACCTCAGACAACCTCTGGTACCTCCCTCACCTCAGACAACCTCTGGTACCTCTCTCACCTCAGACAACCTCTGGTACCTCCCTCACCTCAGACAACCTCTGGTACCTCCCTCACCTCAGACAACCTCTGGTACCTCCCTCACCTCAGACAACCTCTGGCACCTCCCTCACCTCAGACAACCTCTGGTACCTCCCTCACCTCAGACAACCTCTGGTACCTCCCTCACCTCAGACAACCTCTGGTACCTCCCTCACCTCAGACAACCTCTGGTACCTCCCTCACCTCAGACAACCTCTGGCACCTCCCTCACCTCAGACAACCTCTGGTACCTCCCTCACCTCAGACAACCTCTGGTACCTCCCTCACCTCAGCCAACCTCTGGCACCTCCCTCACCTCAGACAACCTCTGGCACCTCCCTCACCTCAGACAACCTCTGGCACCTCCCTCACCTCAGACAACCTTTGGCACCTCCCTCACCTCAGACAACCTTTGGCACCTCCCTCACCTCAGACAACCTCTGGCACCTCCCTCACCTCAGCCTTTGATTATTTTTACATAAAAAATGTTCTCCAAAATCCAAATACACAAAAACAGATAGCGAAAAAATTGATTAAAATGTTATTGTTAATAAGTATACACAAACAAACATACAGTAAATATATGTCGTGCCGAATAGGTAAAACTTGCAATTTTGGCTGAAACACCAATGCTCTTCTTGCCGAATAAAGCAAGCTAAAATCATTCAGAATATAACGAGAAAAATATATTTCATTGAGTTTGTTCTTTATTAAATATTTGTAAACTTATCTAAAATATATTTAGTTGGATTAAGCTAAATTAAATTGCGCTTGTTATAATAAGGTTAGGTAAATTTTCAAAGGTCCTTTTGGTATAAAATTATTAATTTTTGCATTAACATAAATTAAAAAAACTATATATATATATATATATATATATATATATATATATATATATATATATATATATATATATATATATATATATATATATATATATTTATAATATATATATTACACGCACACACACAAACACACAACAAGTGGACAACTTTAACAGCTATAACTGTCCTGAATCCAGTAGTTAAGAATATAAAGTGGATTAATGCTTAGGAATTACTTGTTAACTACCACATAATTGTGTGTTCAAGTTACTATTGTAGAGTCCAGTCTTAAGACAGTTTCATAATGTATATCTTTCTTGATTTCTGGTATCTAAAAACAAGGCAACATTTTAGCTGATAATGTAGTTGTTGACTTAACAAAGATGAAGATTTACCATGATTATTATTATTATTATTATAATCAAGGGGGAAGCGCTAAACCCGGAGGATTATACAGCGCCTGGGGGGGGGGGATGTGGAAGGCATTCAGGCTTAATTCGGGGAACTGGAGCACAGATCCAATTCCCTAAATCAAGAGCCCCTCACCAACATCAAGGAACCTTCCTTGAGGGGAAGATTTACCATGAGGACGAAAAGAATGATCTCCACAAAAGCATTAATTAGTGAACCACTTTCTGTACCTTCGTTCATTTAGTAAACCAGATTTTATCCAGGAACCTTAATGAACATTCCAAGATCATTTTTAACTATTGAACATTAACTGGTTTTTACCTTGAGAGTTCTGTTTTAAGGAGGGGAGAACTGTAGTAATTTTGAGGTTTGTTTCTATGTTAATTCTTCTTAGAATAGTGTCCACATACTTGTGCAGCTTCTTGTTAACTCTGTTACCTTTGTGGATTAATTTATTTTTTTCACTTGACATTGTAATTTTAATATTAAACATAAGAATGTTTGTATATAAAGTGTGATATTCATTATGATAATTGCAGTCTACTTTGGTACTAAAAATATTTCCCTTAACTTCATCCTTCTCTTCTTTCCCTTCCTCCATTATCCTCCACACCATCTGCTTTCCCCTCTCCATCCCCTCTTTTAAGCTTATCGCTCTCCCTTTTCACTCTTCTCACTCTCTCTGCCCACTCTTCCTTCCCCGTCTCTCCTCACCTCTTTCTCTCCTCCTCCTCCTCGTCTCTCACCTCTTCCTCTCCTCCTCTTCGTCTCCCTCTCCTCTCCTGGTGTTGCAGTTCTCTCCAGCTGGTGTTGCAGCTCTCACATCACCACTCTATCGCTGACCTCAAGCAAGGAAACAAACCCAGGCTACAGCAGACAGGTCATCCAGATTGACAGATTTCTTTGTAATTTAGTAAAATTGGCAACACCCGCAGTGTGCTGCCCCAGTAGCGTAGGAAAACTAGCGAAGTACAGCTGTCCTACGCTACATGATAGCTACGCAGTGGGAAAATAATTAGTAATATTTCCCTGTCATATTCCATCACCAAGGATGGGTTTCTTACATCAAGTGATGAAATCTGTCAGCCTGAGCTGAGAGACTTCGGTAGAACGATGATGATATCGTCAAGCATTCTACTGTAGTACCTTTAATGCTTCCTTCCATTATAGCAGGAGTTATTATTATTAGATGATACTAGAAACCGTTAACAGCAATTTCAATAAAACAATAAAACTTCTACTGAAAGGCAAAGATGAATTAATCAAATAATTTACTTCCGCTAATCCATCTTTACATGTATGGACTAATAAAAATACACAAACCAGGGAATCCAGTCCAATTATTAGCTCCATAGGATCAGTTTCATATAAATTATCCAAATAGCTTGACATTTTGAGCCCTATTGCTGGCAAATTTTCAAACTTCAATGTTAAAAACATAGATTTAGTTGATAAATTAAGCTCCTTGACTGACTTAAATGATTTTAACATGGTTAGTTTTGATGTTACTTCCTAGTTTACGAAAGTTCCTGTTGATGATTTATTAAGTTTCTTATCTGAAGAACTCGTTAATTATGATTTACCATTGCCAGTTCCTATCATTAAACTTATTAAACTTTGCATTGTTGATGCAAAATTTGTATTTAATGATAAGTTTTACACTCAGAAGACTGTTATGACAATGAGAAATCCTCTTTTACCTGTTCTTAGTAACCTATACATGGAATTTTTTGAAACAAGGTTGCTTAACACAATCCTCCCTAATAGAGCTAAATGGTTCAGATATGTTGATATTTTGTGTCTTATGCCCAAGAATGTAGATATACACCATTTCCTTGGTAAATTAAATAGCTTAGCCCATTCTATAAACTTTACTGTTGAGTTTGAAGAAAATAACTCATTGCCTTTTCTAGTTTTAATTATTAAAGGTAATAATGAACTCAAATTTAAAATTTACAGAAAACCTACAAATAACTGTTCCTATGTACACTATTATACTTCACATCAAGATAGAGTTAAACTGTCTGTTTTCTCATCAATGTTTTTGAGAACTTTACGTATGTGTAGTCCAGAGTTCATAGATGAGGAAATATCCAAAATTTATGAAATAGCTAATTATTTGAAACACCCAAGAAACGTAATTGATAAATCTTTTAAAATTGCTAGAAATACTTTTTACACTTCAAAAAGGGACAACCAGCCTTATTCAACTAAAAATATGTTGGTTCTCCCTTACCATGAAAACTTGGTTGATATGCCTTCTCTTCTTAAGACTTTTAATATCAAAGTTGCATTTAAAAATCTTGATACAGTAAAAAAAAACTTTTGATAAAGAATTCCCCCCAAAATGCTGATGGATGTGTCTAAGATTTCTTGTAAAATTTGCGATAAAGTTTATTACGGTCAAACTGGTAAAAGTCTCGAACTAAGATTAAAACAACATAAATATAGCATTAGAACTGGATAAGATTCCAATGCTCTATTCATGTGAGAGATTTTAACCATCCAATTGGTTTTAAAAAAGTTGAGAAAGTTGTATCAAGCAAGTCCATGGTTGACAGGAATATTGAATCTTGTTTGATAAGAAGCAGTTGTGACAATAATATATTTCCTTTGGTTTATATAAATTAGATCCATTTATAATTAAGAGAATTTGGGAAGAATTTAATAATACATTGGACAAATAATAAATTTTAAAATTCTTAATTCTTGGGTAGAATAGTTTGTCTGTGGGTTGTGTGAAGGACCTGTCCAGTTTGGCCAGCGAACCTGCTGCAGCGTTCTCTTTCTTATGA
The DNA here is from genome assembly GCF_038502225.1 of Cherax quadricarinatus. NCBI lineage: Eukaryota > Metazoa > Arthropoda > Malacostraca > Decapoda > Parastacidae > Cherax > Cherax quadricarinatus. The sequence continues at coordinate 13,433,130 of NC_091364.1, read as the reverse complement.
GTCGCACGTCAGGTGTTGCTTTGATGTGGGTTGTGATGGTGAGGTGTGGTCTAGACCCTTTATATGCCTTCCTTTTGATGCATTACTTTTGTTTCTTGATAATGTGAGTAGTCACGAAAGCGCGTCGAATTTCTCTATTCTTTCACAATGGCTTTTTTTGCATATATATATATATATATATATATATATATATATATATATATATATATATATATATATATATATATATAATGTCGTGCGAATAGGTAAAACTGGTCGGTTAGGAAGAACTTGTTTAAAATTAAGTCCTTTCTAAAATTTTATCTTGTACGTTTAAAGATATATTGTTTTTAATTTATGTCAATGTAAAAAAATAATTTTGTACCAAGAGAACCTTAGAAAACTTATCTAACCTTATTATAACAAGCATAATTTAATTTTGCCTAATCCAACTAATTACATTTTATACAAGTCTACAATAATTTAATATACAAATACAATAAAATATATTTTTTCGTTAAATTCAGAATGACTTTTGCGAAATAATTGCATACATAAAATTTTCGCTTGCCTTATTCGGCAAGAAGAGCGAGCTATTTAATCCAAAATCGCAAGTTTTACCTATTCGGCACGACATATGGACCAACTTGCAATGTAAACATCATGACTGGTACAGTAGCCAGGCTTAGGCTTAGTTACTTCTGGCAGTTTACCAGACACACGGATGATAATCCAACTAAATATGAAGTGTACGGTCAGCCTTATGGTCACTCTTGAGCACTGTCTGCCTCATTGTCCACTTACTGAAGAATACCAGACAGAATAATAGCCTATGTGATATGTCAAGGTATCTTATTAATGAAAATAAGATACCAGACATATTAAGTGAATATAAATTTGCTTGAAACAGATGAAATATAAAATTAAAATGTATTTCCAGATGTCTTTTTTACTCTTCAGCGCCTAGTTCTTAGGCCTTTAATGTACTATGTTTTTGTGCACATACGAGTGCACATAATGGATATGTGGTGAACCACAGGATGGATATATGGTGCACAACACCATAACCATCCACGGGATGGATATCGGGGTGCACAATGAACCAGCCGCTCCTTAAAAAAACTTATGTAGGCCGCTGTTACCCAGATTTAATACCTCTGTTGAGGAGAAGTTTCTTGTTTTTTTGTAAAATTATTATCTAAACATTTCCAAGACACTGAGTGAATACAATGTTAATTTTTTTTATTTTATTCAGAAGGTATGTGTTCGTACGTACGTACTAGAGTACAAACGCACACTTTTTATTAAGCCAAGTGGGATATCAGTATTGTGCTATTAATTTTTCTATACAAGTGTCATAGTTGGAAAACACACATACACACACACACGTACACACACACACACCTAGAAAGGAACGGGCTTAACGACAGCCAGCACGGTCTCAGGGACGGGAAATCCTGTGTCACAAACCTACTGGAGTTCTATGATAAGGTGACAGCAGTAAAACAGGAGAGAGAGAGAGGGGGTGGGTAGATTGATTAGAGATTAGTGCAAAAGCTGGAGGACCAGGCAGGGATAACAGGGAAGGCACTACAATGGATCAGGGAATACCTGTCAGGAAGACAACAGCGAGTCATGGTACGTGGCGAAGTATCAGAGTGGGCGCCTGTAACGAGCGGGGTGCTACAGGGGTTAGCCCTAGGACCGGTGCTGTTTCTAGTATTCGTGTACGACATGACGGAAGGAATAAATTCCGAAGATTCAATCGAAGGAGGACCAGGCAGAACTACAAAGAGATCTAGACAGGCCTTAGACCAGGCTTTAGACCTGGTCCAGGAACTGGATGCTGGAGTTAAAATCCACCGAGTGCAAAGTCATAAAGATTGGTGAAGGGCAAAGACCACAGACGGAGTACAGTCTAGGGGGCCAAAGACTACAAACCTCACTCAAGGAAAATGATCTTGGGGTGAGTATAACACCAGGCACATCTCCTGAGGCGCACATCAACCAAATAACTGCTGCAGCATACGGGCGCCTAGCAAACATAAGAACAGCATTCCGACATCTTAATAAGGAATCGTTCAGGACCCTGTACACAGTGTACGTTAGGCACATACTGGAGTATACAGCACCAGTTTGGAACCCACACCTAGCCAAGCATGTAAGGAAACTAGAGAAAGTGCAAAGGTTTGCGACAAGACTAGTCCTGGAACTAAGGTGTATGTCCTAAGAGGAGAGATTAAGGGAAATCGACCTGACAAAACTAGAAGACAGGAGAGATAGGGGGGATATGATAACGACATACAAAATACTGAGAGGAAAATTGACAAGGTGGACGGAGACAGGATTTTCCAGAGAAGGGACATAGCAACAAGGAGTTACAGTTGGAAGTTGAAGACTCGGATGAATCACAGGGATGTTAGGAAGTATATCTTCAGTTACAGGGTTGTCAGGAAGTGGAATAGTCTGGGCAGTGATGTAGAAGAGGCAGGATCCATACATAGTTCTAAGAAGAGGTATGATAAAGCTCATGGAGCTGGAAGAGTGACTCAGTAGCGGCCAGTGAAGAGGAGGGGCCAGGAGCTGTGATTCGACCCCTGCAACCACAACTAGATGAGTACACACACACGTGCAAACACGCACGCGCACACATACACGCACGCGCGCACACACACAAACACACACAAATATACACACACACACAGGCCACGATCCTCCCTCACACTCCCACAATTAAGGATTAGCCATGCCTTAACTCCAGCCACCTTTTAAAACAAAAATTACCTCCCTCGAAATGACAGCCGATTGCAAACCTTTATCAATATCCTGGTTATTAACTCGACTGCTGAGGGACGGTAGGAGGGACGGTAGGAGGGACGGTAGGAGGGACGGTAGGAGGGACGGTATGAGGGGAAGGTAAGAGGGAGAGATAGGAGGACAGACAGAAATAACAGTAGGAAGGGAAGGTAGGACGGAAGGATGGACGATGAGAGAAAAGACAGGAGAGACGGTAGGAGGAGCAGTAGGAGTAACTGTAGGAGGGAAGGGAGGGGGGAAGGTAGTAGGGCAGCCAAAGAGGAACAGACAAGGAAAGACAAGTGTAGGAGGAATAAGAAGCAGGGGAAATGGAGGAGGAGGAACAGAAGGAACAAGAGAAAAGGATCAGAAGGAGTGAGAAAAAAAGAAACAGAAGGAATGAGAGAAAAGCAGAAGAATGAAAGTAGAGCATCAAAAGTAATGACAGAAGAAACCCAGAAGAGATATGGGAGGAGACGCAGAAGGAATGAGGTAAAAGAAACGCAGAAAGAATTACGAAAGAGGAAGAAAATACGAGATAAAACGGAGGGTTAATGAGCTACAATAAATATTATAATAATTCTTAATATAAAAAATTATTTTTAAATAAAGCCTAAGAAAGAGGAGGTAATCAAATTAGTTCCGAGTACGACACCAGTTACCTACCATGACTGAGGCAGCTTCCTCGACGAGGACGAACAGAGAGTACAAGAGTACATCCAAAGAAATAACTACAATAATATTATTTATTTACATTATATATGTCGTGCCGAATAAGCAGAACTTGCGATCTTGGCTTAAATAGCAACGCTCATCTTGCCATATAGGACAAGCGAAAATTTGTGTATGCAATAATTTCGCCAAAATCATTCTGAACCTAACGAAAAAAAATATATTTCACTGTGTTTGTTTAGTATTAAATTACTGTAAACAAATCTAAAATATATTTAGTTGGGTTAGGCTAAAATAAATTGTTCTTGTTATAATAAGGTTAGGTAACTTTTCTAAGATACTTTTGGTGCAAAATTATAAATTTTTACATCAACATTAATGAAAAAAAATATATCTTTAAACGTATAAGAGAAAATTTCAGAAAGGACTTAATTTTAAATGAGTTCTTGCTAATTGACCAGTTTTACATATTCGGCACGACATACACACACACACACACACACACACACACACACACACACACACACACACACACACACACACACACAATTTTCTTTTACCATTGTACATTGGGACTCACTGAAAATGTCAGAGTCCAAAGACTTGGGCCAAGTCTTCTGGCTTACTATTACCAGCCAGTATGATTTACTATTACAAGCTAGTGTGACTTATTGTTACCAGCTAGTGTGACTTACTGTTACCAGCTAGTGTGACTTACTGTTACCAGCTAGTGTGACTTACTGTTACCAGCTAGTGTGACTTACTGTTATCAGCTAGTGTGACTTACTGTTATCAGCTAGTGTGACTTACTGTTATCAGCTAGTGTGACTTACTGTTACCAGCTAGTGTGACTTACTGTTACCAGCTAGTGTGACTTACTGTTACCAGCTAGTGTGACTTACTGTTACCAGCTAGTGTGACTTACTGTTACCAGCTAGTGTGACTTACTGTTACCAGCTAGTGTGACTTACTGTTACCAGCTAGTGTGACTTACTGTTACCAGCTAGTGTGACTTACTGTTACCAGCTAGTGTGACTTACTGTTACCAGCTAGTGTGACTTACTGTTACCAGCTAGTGTGACTTACTGTTACCAGCTAGTGTGACTTATTGTTACCAGCTAGTGTGACTTACTGTTACCAGCTAGTGTGACTTATTGTTACCAGCTAGTGTGACTTACTGTTACCAGCTAGTGTGACTTACTGTTACCAGCTAGTGTGACTTACTGTTACCAGCTAGTGTGACTTACTGTTACCAGCTAGTGTGACTTACTGTTACCAGCTAGTGTGACTTAATTCACTTAGATTGCATAAAGTAAACAAAGGAAAAATGCATAGGAAAAAACAATGGTAAGGAACCAAATAAAACTAATAAGCAAAAGACGAATGAGAAAAGATAAGAGATAGAATACAAGAGATAAAAGCAGTAAATTATCTCTCAGTCGAGGGAAGTGAAGGATTTACATGTTGGTTGATAGGACTTTTTTTTCAACACACCGACGGCATCCCACCGAGGCAGGGTCACCTAAAAAGAAATAAACGAGTTTCTCTTTTAAATTTAGTAATTTATACAGAAGGGGTTACTAGCCCTTTGCTCCCGGCATTTTAGTTGCCTCTTACAACACGCATGGCTTAGGGAGGAAGAATTCTGTTCTATTTCCCCATGTAGATACGAGGAAATAAACAAGAACAAGAACTAGAAAGAAATTAAAAAATCCAAAAGGGTGTGTACATATGTGCTTGTACATGTATGTGTAGTGTGACCTAAGTGTAAGAAGTAGCAGCAAGACGTACTTGAAATCTTGCATGTTTATGAGACAGAAAAAAGACACCAGCAATCCTACCATCATGTAAAACAATATATATATATATATATAATGTATATATATATATATATATATATATATATATATATATATATATATATATATATATATATACTGTATATATAATGATGCGATGGAGCAGAGATGGAGAGAGAGTGGGAAGGATGACGGAATGGAAGTAGAGAGGGAGGGAAGATGGGGGATAGGGTTGAGAGAAGAAGCAAAGGATAGGGAGGGAGGGTTTACAGGATGGAAGGAGAGAGTTTAATGAAGGTGAACAAGGTAGGTAGAGGAGGATTTGATGGGGTGGAGATACTGAAAAAGGAGGGAATAAAGAGGGGGAGAGAAAGGTAATGGTAGTGACTGTGGCAGAGGAGACGGTGTCGTGGGAGATGTGCAGAGTGCATTGTGGAGACCTACTTGAGACTGGTGGTGCCTGTGATCTGTAGGCCATCACAACCTGGTTGATCTAGCACTTGCCATCACAGCTTGCTTGACTTAACACTTGCCACAACAGCCTGGTTGATCTACCACTTGCTGCAGGAACTGGTCCAGTTTCCTTACGAATTTTTTTATATGAAATAACTATCAAACGAAGAAAAAAAATATACAATTGATTACAGGAAAAATTTCTTTTTGTGTTGCCACAGAGGCGGGTTCCCTGCGGAAAAGTAACTCATAGAGGAAACACTTTCACCATTATTCGTTCAATGCATAACGCGTCATATAAATTACGCTCGAAAGCTGAATGAAAATTAATGAGGTTTAGATATGCTATATTTGTACATGAGAAATACATAGAAAAAAAGAATTTGGAATAGGTACAAAATAAAGATGTCCACAAATTTATTAATATAAATGGTATAAGCTAGAGGCAAGAACACTGTAAATAACAGAAACAGGCACAATACCGTGACTGGAACGATACACACTTAACCCGCACATAGAAGAGAGGAGCTTACGACGACGTTTCGGTCCGACAAAGTCACACAATAGTGTGACTTTGTAAATGGTCCAAGTCGGACCGAAACGTCGTCGTAAGCTCCTCTCTTCTAAGAACACTGTGATAAAGCACGAGAAGAAACTTGGAGAAAGGCAACAATGGAAATCCCTGAAATGGAATAAACCCTCGTTATGTTTTTTTTTTTTTTAATGTGTCGAGAAAGTCAAGCTACAAAGGAAAAAAAAATGTAATAAACACCGATGAAAAAATACCCGATTCGAAAAAAGTAATGGAGTAAAAATAATGTGAGTTAATAGTGTATTGACCTGATGAAATTTTCTGTAAGAGTTCACAAATATGTGGCACCTGAAGGGAAACTTGTGAGAATATTGGGTCCCTCTGGACCATTGTCATGACACAACTTAGCGAGGAAAAACAGAGAAGACCACAAGACGGTCGAGATGAAGCAAGAAGAGGACAATTTTTTATTTATCGAACATTATGACGGAGATACATACACATACATACAAACACACACACACACACACACACACACACACACACAAAGCAAAGGTACACACACACACAAAGTAAAGGTACACACACACAAAGCAAAGGTACACACACACACAAAGTAAAGGTACACACACACACACACACACACACACACACACACAAAGCAAAGGTACACACACACACAAAGCAAAGGTACACACACACACAAAGTAAAGGTACACACACACACAAAGCAAAGGTACACACACACACACACACACACAAACATAAGGCGAAGATACACATAAAGAGGAGAGCACGCGCACACACGCACACACGAGACAAAGATACATTTACAGAGGAGAAGATATACACACGAGACGAAGTTATACAAACAAGGCAAAGATACTCACACACAAACACACACACACACACACACACACACACACACACAAAAGGAAGACACACACACAAAAGGAAGACACACACACACAAAAGGAAGACACACACACAAAAGGAAGACACACACACACACACAAAACAAAGATACTCATACACACAAACACACACATGAGGCGAACATACACAGACAGGCAAGACGATATACACAAGAGTAAATACACACACGAGCAAAAAATAAACACACACGTCTTGAAAATCATCATAGATTATGTTTTCAAATCTCAAGAACATTTGACAGAGAAATATTTTGGTGACAATAAATACAGTATTATCAGAGACGCTCATCAATATCCTCCAGAAGTCACATATAACACTGGCTGACCTCAAGATAGCCTTCGTGTATATGGGACAACGTGCTAAATAAATTATGGAGGGAGACATGACAAATAAATTATTTACAGCGTATGTTAAGCTTATTACAAAATGCAGCTGCAGTATGAAGCTTTATAAGAATTATTAAAAGAAAAAATTTCTGGATATGCAGCATGTTGGATTCACGAATAATGGAAAAATGAACAACGAAAATTTTAAAGTGTCCCTTCTTTCGAAAATAAGAGAGATATGAAAAGGGTTATAAATATGCGAGTGGTTTTAACAAGATTACGATTGAAATACCTTTAAAGAGTCGCTGAGAAGTTAGACAAGATCCTGGAGGTTATGGTATAAGACTATCACAAAATTTATAAACAATTATAATGCATTTAAAGAATGATTAGACTCGACCCCAGCAAACACTGTAGACACATACACATACACACACCTAGGACCTAGTAGCGACCAGTGAAGAGGCGGGGCCAGAAGCTATAACTCGACCCCTGTAATCACAGGCGAGTACGAATAAGCGAGTACACACGCACACCACAACATAGAATATGCTACCAAATAATTTACAGAAGCCACCGAAGATTCATCCCAGTACTAGAGGAGAGGGGAATAAACAATGTATGGAATAACTTGATGCCGAGAAGATAGAAAGATGAAAGAAGGACAGACACAAGATGATGATAATAATATAGAGAAACAAAGAATTAATATCCAAAAAATCAGGAAAGAAACAAGAACAGAATTCAAAAATGACATAGCAACTTACATATTAGTATAAATAAAAATACTACACAATTATGTTACCAGAGAATTATCAGCGACGATCGTGTAATCAGACTTAAGAAAAGTGGAGAGGGATGAGTAAGAAGTGAAAGAAGAACTGATAAAAATTCTCGAAAAGTATTCGCAACGGTAAACAGAGAGCTACAAGACACGAAGGAGAAGAGGCCTTGATACACGATCCAAGTCCACACAGCTGTGAGAGAACACGATGTTCTCCATGAAGTTATTACATTCATCAAAGAAAATGACCAGATAAACGTATCGCTTTGGATACTGTAGGAAGTGGCAGCTGCACACTGCAGGCAATGTAGCCTACAACGCCTCACTAGAAATAGGGAAGCGGTTATATGAGAAAAACCTGCAGTTAGCGGATCGTCATATGACTAAGACCCTCGTCAAGAAACACCTGTCTTGTTTCCTGGTGAATAAAATACCACCACCACCAGCCAGGTTATATTATATTCACGGGGAAACGCTAAACCTATAGGAATCATACAGCGCCTGGGAAGAGGAAGGGATCTCTAATTTCTTTCATGAATAACACTTGGCTAACTTCACGTGTGAGGGCAGCCAGAAAACTAGGATACAGCAAATGCAATAAAAAATTTTAAAATAAAGTAAAATAAAAATAAAAGGAGCAACAGACTTATATCACAGATTTCATTTCCTGCAGAGGATAAGGAATATAAATAACCAATTGGAAAATACCGGCTGTTGTAGTATAAATAACATGAGTTCAGGGAGAAAAAATCCTGCATGACTTCCTGACCCGTATTATATAACACAATGAACACCATACGGGTAAGAGAAAACTGGGACGACTGCATATTCTTAGGCTCCTAATAGGCTTTCGCCATGCTCCGTTATTGGAGACTTATCTACAAACTGGTGGACCAGGTTGTAGTTACCGGGAGAACATTCGAGTGAATGAAATACCAGTCAGATAGATAACAGGAAGTCAGACTGAAATTATATTAGGAAAGTCATGCAACAAGGAGTACCATAAGGCTAAGTTTTTTTACCCCATTTTGTTTCTAATATATTAATATAATATTAATATGATCCATTCACTGAAAACAGATGCCTGCATGCCAACGACTGCGGATTACACGAAATTAACGACAACTTTGAACTTCATCATACTACAGGAAGAGTTGAACAAGATCTATGAATGGTACACCAAACTGCTACTGGAAATGAACCTCAGAATATACAAGGCTGTAAGGACAGGCTTACAGGTAGAAACCAGAGATAGTGTTCCAGATGAAAGGGAAGCAACTCGTACTGTGAAGTGAAATGCTCCTACAGATAGACATCACACTCGTCCTCTTTTAAGAAGAATTTTTGTTGTCGGTGAAGTGATTTTCGATTAATCAAACCTGGATGAGTCAAACCTGGATGAATCAAATCTGGATGAATCAAACCTGGATGAATCAAATCTGGATGAATCAAACCTGGTTGCTTCCAGTTCTCTGGTGCTCTATGACTCCTACGGATTAGCGCTTCCCCGTGAATGTAACAATCACGCCAATTCTCCCATTTGAGGTGCACAAATCTGGCAAATATAAAAGCACTTACGAGAGATTTGAACAAGGAGATAGTACACGGCATATCAAAATATCAGTACTCGAGTACGTGGCACCAGCATGAAACCCTCACCTTATCAAAGAAACAACGAACACTAACAAAGTTCATAGGTTTGTTACAAGTCCAATCCTAAAACAAAGGACTGTCACATAGATTGATGGCAGGGAAAAGGGGAACCAAGGAGACATGATCACGACTTGAAAGATACCTTGAAACGTAAATTGCATAGGAAAAAACTATTCGAAATAGAAAACTGAAAGAGGAGAAAGCAAATGAAAGCTGGAGTTAAAAAGTACAGGAACATAGAAATAATTTATTCTAATCAGAGGTAGTAAATAATTGGGGGGAACATTATTGTAGACAATTATCAGAATAAACTTTATTATCACAACGTTTCGCCCTGTCACTGCTGTAAGTCATGAAGTTCGTTGTCTCAGAAGACGGTTATTCAGACATGTTACGCCATACTTTCATCGACATCACGATCAGGAAGTTATACAACTCTTCCAGTGTGAACCGAAAAGGAGACATGACGGCCTAAAAAAAAAAAAAGTAGGCCGTAATAAGCAAGAGAAACTTTAATTTCGTAGGCGGGTCATACGACGTCTGGGGAATGAGAGGATTATCAGGTTTAATTTAAGGGGAAGGTAGCTTAAATACCATGGATCAAGAGCTTTCACTAGTGTCAAGACATCTCCTTGGGAGGGACGCAACAGAAGTGCAAAATTGAGGCCCAATAACTATGAGAAAACAAGTATGTGAGTACACAAACATGTGCACAATAAGGCATACACATAATAATACGGACACAACTGTGCACACACGCACACGCACACACACACACACACACACACACACACACACACGAGCGCCCTCTCTCCCAGAAACCCTGAAATACACCTTTTAATATTACATCAAACCATTCAAATAGAGCAAAGGGGTAAGAATCCCTTGGCTGTTTCGATGGCTCCCTCTCGCATTTCAAGTGGCTTTTTTCCAATTCCAAGTCCCATTCCTACCCGTTCCATTCCATTCCAGGACACCAATTCCTATTCGCTGCACAGTTGGTTGGTAAAAGTTGGTATAGATGCAGCTTGAGATGGCTGGGATCAGCGGCATTATAGACATTTAGACGTAAAAACACATGTGGCTCCGGGTCTAATGTCTACGAATTTATTTTCCCTATTTGTCCAAAGGCCAGGGAACAGCAGTCGTCCCTTCCCTCCCCTACCCCTCCTTCCCCCACCCCCCACTCCAACCATCCCCCTACCCCCCATGAAGTATCCCCCACTCCCCCCCTCCATTGACCTGCCTTTTAGCTGGCCGTCTTCTGCTTATTTTCTTCTTGCCTGTGTCTGCGTCTCACTTGTCTCCCTTCTTCCTTCATCTTTCACCTCTTTCTTATCATTCCTTTTCCCCTAGTCCTTCCCATTTCTTCTTTTTCTGTCTCCCCCTTTTCTCTTTTCCCCCCTCTCCTCCTCTTTCTTGATTTTCTCCTGTTCCTTTCCTCGATTTTTCTTTTTCCCTCTCTCACTTCTCCCTCTGCTCCTCCTCCTCCTCCTACTCTCCTTCTCCCCATCCTTCCCCCCTCTCTCCTCCTTCCTTCTCTCTGGCTTCATGCGTTATGAGAAAACTTTTCGCCTTATTCCCTCACCCTTTCTTTACTGTCCTTCACAGTTTCCATGACTGTGCGTGCGTGCGTGCGTGTGTGTGTGTGTGTGTGTGTGTGTGTGTGTGTGTGTGTGTGTGTGTGTGTGTGTGTGTGTGTGTGTGTACTCACCTAGTTGTACTCACCTAGTTGAGGTTGCGGGGGTCGAGTCCGAGCTCCTGGCCCCGCCTCTTCACTGATCGCTACTAGGTCACTCTCCCCGAGCCGTGAGCTTTATCATACCTCTGCTTAAAGCTATGTATGGATCCTGCCTCCACTACATCGCTTCCCAAACTATTCCACTTACTGACTACTCTGTGGCTGAAGAAATACTTCCTAACATCCCTGTGATTCATCTGTGTCTTTAGCTTCCAACTGTGTCCCCTTGTTACTGTGTCCAATCTCTGGAACATCCTGTCTTTGTCCACCTTGTCAATTCCCCTCAGTATTTTGTATGTCGTTATCATGTCCCCCCTATCTCTCCTGTCCTCCAGTGTCGTCAGGTTGATTTCCCTTAACCTCTCCTCGTAGGACATACCTCTTAGCTCTGGGACTAGTCTTGTTGCAAACCTTTGCACTTTCTCTAGTTTCTTTACGTGCTTGGCTAGGTGTGGGTTCCAAACTGGTGCCGCATACTCCAATATGGGCCTAACGTATACGGTGTACAGGGTCCTGAACGATTCCTTATTAAGATGTCGGAATGCTGTTCTGAGGTTTGCTAGGCGCCCATATGCTGCAGCAGTTATTTGGTTGATGTGCGCTTCAGGAGATGTGCCTGGTGTTATACTCACCCCAAGATCTTTTTCCTTGAGTGAGGTTTGTAGTCTCTGACCCCCTAGACTGTACTCCGTCTGCGGCCTTCTTTGCCCTTCCCCAATCTTCATGACTTTGCACTTGGTGGGATTGAACTCCAGGAGCCAATTGCTGGACCAGGTCTGCAGCCTGTCCAGATCCCTTTGTAGTTCTGCCTGGTCTTCGATCGAGTGTATTCTTCTCATCAACTTCACGTCATCTGCAAACAGGGACACCTCAGAGTCTATTCCTTCCGTCATGTCGTTCACAAATACCAGAAACAGCACTGGTCCTAGGACTGACCCCTGCGGGACCCCGCTGGTCACAGGTGCCCACTCTGACACCTCGCCACGTACCATGACTCGCTGCTGTCTTCCTGACAAGTATTCCCTGATCCATTGTAGTGCCTTCCCTGTTATCCCTGCTTGGTCCTCCAGTTTTTGCACCAATCTCTTGTGTGGAACTGTGTCAAACGCCTTCTTGCAGTCCAAGAAAATGCAATCCACCCACCCCTCTCTCTCTTGTCTTACTGCTGTCACCATGTCATAGAACTCCAGTAGGTTTGTGACACAGGATTTCCCGTCCCTGAAACCATGCTGGCTGCTGTTGATGAGATCATTCCTTTCTAGGTGTTCCACCACTCTTCTCCTGATAATCTTCTCCATGATTTTGCATACTATACATGTCAGTGACACTGGTCTGTAGTTTAGTGCTTCATGTCTGTCTCCTTTTTTAAAGATTGGGACTACATTTGCTGTCTTCCATGCCTCAGGTAATCTCCCTGTTTCGATAGATGTATTGAATATTGTTGTTAGGGGTACACATAGCGCCTCTGCTCCCTCTCTCAATACCCATGGGGAGATGTTATCTGGCCCCATTGCCTTTGAGGTATCTAGCTCACTCAGAAGCCTCTTCACTTCTTCCTCGGTTGTGTGCACTGTGTCCAGCACTTGGTGGTGTGCCCCACCTCTCCGTCTTTCTGGAGTCCCTTCTGTCTCCTCTGTGAACACTTCTTTGAATCTCTTGTTGAGTTCTTCACATACTTCACGGTCATTTCCTGTTGTATCTCCTCCTTCCTTCCTTAGCCTGATTACCTGGTCCTTGACTGTTGTTTTCCTCCTGATGTGGCTGTACAACAGTTTCGGGTCAGATTTGGCTTTCGCTGCTATGTCATTTTCATATTGTCTTTGGGCCTCCCTTCTTATCTGTGCATATTCGTTTCTGGCTCTACGACTGTTCTCCTTATTCTCCTGGGTCCTTTGCCTTCTATATTTCTTCCATTCCCTAGCACACTTGGTTTTTGCCTCCCTGCACCTTTGGGTAAACCATGGGCTCATCCTGGCTTTTTCATTACTCCTGTTACCCTTGGGTACAAACCTCTCCTCAGCCTCCTTGCATTTTGTTGCTACATATTCCATCATCTCATTAACTGGCTTCCCTGCCAGTTCTCTGTTCCACTGAACCCCGTTCAGGTAGTTCCTCATTCCTGTGTAGTCCCCTTTCTTGTAGTTTGGCTTCATTCGTCCTGTGTGTGTGTGTGTGTGTGTACGTACTCACATATTTATGGTTGCAGGGGTCGAGAGAGAGCTCCTGGCCCAGCCTCTTCACTGATCGCTACTAGGTCCTCTTTCTCTCCTTGCTCCATGATCTTTATCATACCTCGTCTTAAAATAATGTATGGTTCCTGCCTCCACTACATCACTTGCCAGACTGTTCCACTTCCTGACAACTCTGACTAAAGAAATACTTCCTAACACCCCTTTGACTCGTCCAAGTCTTCAACTTCCAATTGTGATCCCTTGCTTCTGTGTCCCATGTCTGGAACATCCTGTCTCTGTCCACCTTGTCAATTCCTCGCAGTATTTTGTACGTCGTTATCATGTCTCCCCCTAACCTTCCTGTCCTCTAGTGTCGTTAAGTCGATTTCCCTTAACCAATCTTCGTAGGACATTTCCCTTAGTTCTGGAACTAGCCTTGCTGCAAACCTTTGCAGTTTCTCTAATTTCTTGACGTGCTTGACCAAGTGTGGGTTCCAAACTGGTGCTGCATATTCCAGTATGGACCTGACGTACAAGGTGTACAGAGTCGGAACGCTATTGTCAGGTTTGCCAGGCGCCCATATGCTGCAGCAGTTATCTGGTTGATGTGCGGTTCAGGAGATATGCTCAGATCCTTTTCCTTGAGTGAGGTTTGCAGTCTTTGGCCACCTAGCCTATACTCTGTCTGCGGTCTTCTTTGCCCTTCCTCAATCTTCAATCTTCATGACTTTGCACTTGGTGAGGTTGAACTCCAGGAGCCAGTTGCCGGACCAGGCCTGCAGCCTGTCCAGATCCCTTTGTGGTTCCGCCTGGTCCTCGTCCGATTGCATTCTTCTCATCAACTTTACATCTGCAAACAGGGACACTTCTCAATCTATTCCTTCCGTCATGTCGTTCTCATATACCAGAAACAGCACCGTGCGTGCGTGCGTGTGTGTGTGTGTGTGTGTGTGTGTGTGTGTGTGTGTGTGTGTGTGTGTGTGTGTGCGCGCGCGCGCGCGTGTGTGTAGACAAGCGAGTGCCTGTGAGCGTATTAAAGAAATCCCATTCTTTGACAAACCAGAATGACGATCTCATTCTCTGTCTCCTCCATTTCCGATCCCTTGAAAATCGGTCTTGATTCCTTACAGCTGCGCGAGTCTCCGTCCAGGCAGCTCCAGTCGTTTATAGTTTTTCATGACATTTATTGCGAGGTGTATATATATATATATATATATATATATATATATATATATATATGCTGCCTGACAGACCCAGCTGACCAGTGCAAATTGATATTGAGTTGGAACCCCTCACTTCCTTTCCTCGTCCCATTCCCTGGGCAAAACTGGCCCCCTGATGGCGTAAAGATATGATGTGGCATTTTTTATGGCACTCCAAATATTGCTCTCTCTCTTGTCTGGCTCATTCTTGTTCAGAGTGGATATTTATTGTGTCTTAGGGGAGATGGATGTGGAGCCGTGTGGAGGGTGAGGTGAAGTGAGGCAGTGTGGTGAGGCAGTGTGGTGAGGCAGTGTGGTGAGGCAGTGTGGTGAGGCAGTGTGGTGAGGCAGTGTGGTGAGGCAGTGTGGTGAGGCAGTGTGGTGAGGCAGTGTGGTGAGGCAGTGTGGTGAGGCAGTGTGGTGAGGCAGTGTGGTGAGGCAGTCTGGTGAGGCAGTGTGGTGAGGCAGTGTGGTGAGGCAGTCTGGTGAGGCAGTGTGGTGAGGCAGTGTGGTGAGGCAGTGTGGTGAGGCAGTGTGGTGAGGCAGTGTGGTGAGGCAGTGTGGTGAGGCAGTCTGGAGAGGCAGTCTGGAGAGTCAGTCTGGAGAGTCAGTCTGGAGAGTCAGTCTGGAGAGTCAGTCTGGAGAGTCAGTCTGGAGAGTCAGTCTGGAGAGTCAGTCTGGAGAGTCAGTCTGGAGAGTCAGTCTGGAGAGTCAGTCTGGAGAGTCAGTCTGGAGAGTCAGTCTGGAGAGTCAGTCTGGAGAGTCAGTCTGGAGAGTCAGTCTGGAGAGTCAGTCTGGAGAGTCAGTCTGGAGAGTCAGTCCTCCCTCGCAGAAATCGCTTGTCAAAAAAGGCTATCTTTTGGTTTCTTTGTCTATGAAGAGAGTATTTTTTATGGCGTGGTGATATAGCCTCTTGGTCTGCCTGGAATATTTTGTATGATGTAGTTATATCATGATTAAATCTTTTCTTGTTATATTTTCCACGGTATGGTCATAACTCTTGTCTATATTCCCTCTCAAAGTTGTGAGATTAATTACTATCAGATTTGATCATATCATTTGACTCTCAGTTAAGTATATATGCTAAATGTAAGCATGTATGTTATAAAAATTAGACATTCTTCGTTGTTGTATATCTAAAATATTATTTACAAACAAATTCAATAAAAGCTACAAATCAGAGTTTATGGAACACTCGATTTTATCTACCTCCTACTACCTTATACCTCACACTGTCTCACAAAATCGTACCTCAGTCTTTCTTTCCTTTCCTTATGGGTCATACGTCAGCAAAGTGAAAAACTAGTGACTTAAGAAATCGTAACATGACTGCAAACTTATCACAGAATGAGTTTTAGGAGTCGCCTGCCATGGGATCGATCCTCACTTCTGTGATTTAGAAACTAGCTGTGACTCTAAACCTCCTCTAGATTCCCTGTGTGCATGGGTAGATGTGTGTTCCATGTTGGTGCTCTTTTGTAAGTGGATGAACTTACGTTTGGTGCTACTAGTGATTTCAATGGTATCTTATTAAGGCTCCTGAAGGTCGCTTTTATGCTTGTTACTCTAGTATATTTAGCTTCCTAGTTAACGTTCTTGAAGGCCGATCTTGTGCTTACTTGCCTTAAGTATTCTTCTGATGCTATCCCTCTTATCCTAATATTAAATAGGCCACGTTCTTTACCAGAGAACATTAAAATATGCCTGCACGGTTCTACACCCCAGATTACCACAGAATTTGGGAGCTACTCCCAAACCCTGTGGTACACTTGTCTTAAACTTTCCACAGTACCTGAGTCATTACATAACACTCGCTAGGACAGACTTCTAATAGCCAATTGTTCAGCAATTTCTGCAGCCTGACCATGTTTCGATGTCTTCTATTCCCATTCTCTTGTTTTTTTTTACCTCAACTGCCAACATTTAGGAGGCTATACCACCCTGGGAGATCATTTACATATACAAGAAACAGCATGGGACTCACAACTGACCACTGGAAGCCCAGCGGGAACATGAGGTTATCCTAGGGATCTCCTCTTCCCATTGAATCTGAGCTGTCATTTGTACTCCAGTCTTTCTGAGGTACCTCCGGTACCTCCCTGCCAGAGGTCTGGCTTACTTTTTCCCACAAACTGCAATTGTAGCTGCAGTTTCGATTAAAATTGTGATAATCTATGTTACGAAAATATATTGGAACCTAGGGACGGGGGGTAAAAGTCTTGTCCAGGGGCATATACAAAATCTGAAAATCTTAAAAAAGTATTAACTACCCTAGGGCCATAAAGATAACTTCATAAAAGCACTAAACTTTAGGGTTGATTACCAGGAAAGACAGAAACTCACCTTCATAAAAATAAACTATATTAATTAATAAAAATATATACAGCACAAAAGCTGCCTTCAGCAAATTTCACGAAAATACACTATTACACCGCTAGTAAATTAAGGTTAGAATATAAAAACAATGAACTTTATGCTAGGTACCAGTGTGGCCGCCATAAACCCACACTTCAGTCGGCTCCTAGCCTCTTGTTCAGTTCTCTATTAATTCAAAATCTTACCCGAACACACCGCCCCCACTCAAACAACAGGACCAGTATTGTTAAAAAGGTATAAAATACCGACACGTTGAAGATTAAGACACGTGGGTATCTTACTGACTGAAGAAGCCTACTGTGTAGGCGAAACGTGTCATCACTGAGGATACCCAAGTGTTTCACATGTGTCTTAATCTTCAACAGAGCCAGGCCCATACCAGGGCTCATGTGAGCGCAAATATTACTCAAAACCAGCCTACGGCCTGTAAATTATAACAAAATAGGCCTTATGTATTTAACTCCACGCCAGCTCCATCACACCAACCAGTGACCGAGGCGGCTAGTCACTGCACAACTCAGATCCCTTTGTAGTTCTGCCTGGTCCTCGTCCGACTGAATTCTTCTCATCAACTTCACATCATCTGCAAACAGGGACACTTCTGAGTCTATTCTTTAAGTCCTGTCGTTCACATACACCAAAAACAGCACTGGTCCTAGGACTGACCCCTGTGGAACTCCGCTCGTCACAAGCGCCCACTCCGACACCTCGCCACGTGTGTGTGTGTGTGTGTGTGTGTGCACTCGCCTGTTTGTACTTGCCTATTTGTGCCTATTTATATATGTATCTCCGTCTCAGTCATTTGTAATGTTTCCCTCAAGAGCCCTCGTGTTCCGGAGCCTTTCCAAGCAGTGTGTACTTAATACGTCATGATCATATCACCGCTCGTTCTGTGTCCCTTCAGAAACAAGAGAAGTATCTTGTGCCCTCTCTCCTAGCAGCTCCAACTCGTTTCTGTGTATTGGACTAGGTGAGGTTTCAAGACTGAAGCTGTGTACTCGAATATAATAATAATAATAATAATAATAATAATAATAATAATAATAATAATAATAATAATATTTTATTTCAGCATGATACAATGTACAGAGATGGGCAATATTTAGTTGTGCAGAAAGAACAGTTATGCAAAGCATTTCGGACACATGTTGTGAAAAAAGACTCCGGAGTCTTTGGTTATATTTGTTAGAGTTTATCTTTCATTTGTCAGTCAATGTGGCGCTGATGTGATGGTTATGTACATTCCGTGGAACGGATTTCGTGCGATGCTAACTCCTAGTATTTCCTTGATCGCGTGTAATTAACTAGCAGAGAAGAGGATCTAGTCCTGATTTTTGGAGACACGGTTCTTGACGCCCACTAATCCATACATTGTATCCTTGTGTCTCTGCATTCTCAGATTTTTTTTTTTTTGGGGGGGGGGGACTTTAGGGTTAACAAGGTTGGGAGAGAAGGGACTGAAGAAGGATAAAGAAGGGAGACGGATTGTGGATATTTAGGAAGATAAATATACGTGCCCATCCACTTAGGGTTTTCTTTCAAGTAGTATCACTGATATTTCGAAATCTATGACTGTACCTCCACCTCACTGTCAAACCCTGAACATTTTCACCGTAATTCCACCTTCTTCCCTACACTCCTCTTCCCCATCTACATTTACAACATAGTCAAGAACAACAAAGATAAAATTAATGAAATTGTACTGCACGAATAACATAACACATATCCTATCACACCAAGTTAAAATAATCAACATCAATTAAAAAATCCCATCAAAATGTTTATGTCACAAGACTATTCCTACAGCCGCTCCTGGTAATTATAAAAAGCACGACGAAAGCGATAATGTCGAAGTCGTGGGTAGTTAAATATGTTCCACCGTCAACAATACGACACAAGTAACAGGGACAGGATCACGTGCGTACAAGTGGCTGTGAGTGAGACGTGTGTATCCGACCCTCAGTCAACAGAGATTCATCTCGAATTGACGATTCGTGTTAAAGGACTAACATCCACTTCCTGCCAAGCCCTTGAAGGCAACAACGACGACTAGGGTGACAACGACTAAGAAAAGACAGTGATGACTGATTTTTTGCCCGTCTTAATTAGGGAAGAACGCTAAACTCTTAGTGTGTTCAGTGCCTGGGGAATAAAAGGCATTCAGATTCTATTCAAGTTAGATAAAGATACCCTCACCCAGATCCCCTCACCAGCAAGGAGGAGCTTCCCTTGAGAGGAGACCAAGACGACGATAACGAAAATGACTGAAAGGTTGCAGTACATGCAACAACATAATTCACAGAGATTTTCACAAGGCCTTCTTAAGTTTTGATCGTAAGAAAACTCATATTTCAGCTAGGCAGCTGCAACACCTGTATCTATAATGCTAATCCCATGGTATTTTTTTTTGTAGCTCATGTATCTATAATGCTAATCACATGGTAAAATGTCTTTTTGCAGCACCTGTATCTATAACGCTAATCCCAGGGTAAAATGTCTTTCTGACTTTTATGTGATACGGTGTCGTCATCTGCCTGCTCACCGGTGGGTTTGCTCAGCTGTAGCAGTCACGTCTGCACTCTTTCCTAAAACAATTACTTTCTAAAAGAAAGAGTGCGAGTTGGAGGGAGTGAATCAATTGGAACCTGGATAAATAACCTGATGCCTGAATGTAGCATGTTTGTGTACGAAGCTAAGCACAGACATACACAAATTATTAAGGAAGGTAGTATAGTTCAGCTTTTCTGGATGCCTCTTACATAGGCCTCCATGAACATGACAAAACTGATGAATTAGCTAAACAGACATTAGATAAAGAGAATGCTGAGCGTAATACTGATTTTTTTTATGAAACATTGTCAGAAAGAAACTAGCAAACGAGCTTGAAGAAAGATGAATACTACAAATAGGAGCTAGCGGATCCCCACTACTACCACTACTATCACTTCTACTACTACTACCACCACTACCTTTTCCTGCCTATATATACCCGTCCTGCTCCAGTTCTGGTTAGTGTGACTTTGTAAATGGTCTAAGTCGGACCGAAACGTCGTCGTGGGCTCCTCTCTTCTATGTGCGGGTTGTTTGTGTATCGTTCCAGTCACGGTATTGTGCCTTTTTTTTGTTATTTAAGTCAAACAAATCTGAGGAGAAAGTGAGGAGGCCAGTAGATTGCAAGATGTTATTACTGATACACTAAGGCTTGGCTATTAGTATCTTTGGCAGTACGGTTTGTACAGAGGTATCAGTGACATTAAATACAATGTGAACAGACAGGACCATACACTGGAGCATTATATCTTAGTGTCCAAACATCCATGCTTTCAGACACACTTCCATGCAAACCTTACAGGATATGGCAAAACACCTCGTTGTTAATGATAAGTTATGTGAAATCTTGAGTTTGTATCCACATTTGCATCGACTAAATGAATAAACTGTTTTTATAGAGATTGCAATCCAGTTATGACCAGTACATTTTTATTTGTTATTGGTAATAAGATATACATTTTTTATATTGTATTCCTTATTGTACTGTGCACAATAAGGATGCTCAGTGGGATCTGATATAGACCATTGTGACTTCTGTAATCCTGTTTTTATTGCGCTAGCACTCACAGGATAAGCATGTGGTGCACAAAACTAGCCGCTCAAGCGGCACAACTAACTACTATGTATGAGGTTTTGGGACCTGGGACTAGGAGACTGACTAGCCTTCTAGAGTGATCTACTAAGAACTCTGCTTTATACTGTAAGTTAATAGTCAATTGGGTTCAGTATATTGCATTCCCCTATTTCGATTAAACGCATCTTCTCCAGATATCTTTGTTTCAGATCCCATTCTTTTTGGCCAAGTATATTGTTGCAAATATGTATTAATAAACTGAAATAGTGTGAAATATAGCATTCACTCTCCCTATCTTTAATGTGTTGTGGAAGTTTTTAACAGTGTGTAGTGAGGTGAGATGATGACCTCACTGCCTCTACTTTTTACTTACCCTCAATAGTAGATATAACAAGAAATTGTTGAATTTAAGCAATGAGTTTGATTCTTTGATCATTACTGATTCTACGTCATCACTGAGGGCACTTGACTCGCATAATGATTAACAATATGCTCACTAGAGAAGTCTGGTATACATATTAAAAAAGTTAGAGAAAATGGAATTAATGTTCAATTCTTATGGACACCGTCATACACATACTGAATTACTCCTACATGATTAAGTTGATAAATTAGCCCAAGAATCCTTAAGGAAAAATGTAGAATAAAAGTTGGGTACATCTGTGACAACCATTATCAATACTATTAGTAGACAATCTGAATGTCATACAAATATACTTAGAAGTCTGTTACATGAACGTCGAAAATCATATTTACGGAGCAATTTGCTATGTACACAGACTGACTGATGGGAAACCAGACTTAGGCTTGGTTACGAATACTTCTGGCAGTTTGGTAGACGCACATACCAAACACAATGTACATGTATGGTGAGCCATGTGGTCACTTCAGAACGCTATGCGCTTGATTGTCCAATTATTGAGAAATAATAGAGATAGACAGGATAATAACCTATGTGAAATCAAATGCCAGAAATATTAAGCAAATACTTTTAATTTGCATGCAGCAGTTAAGACAAATTATGCAGGTATATATATATTTAGGCCTTTTGTGCATCCACATGTTCTTGCGCTGCCCTCCACACAATGGTTTGCACAATGAACTAGCCACTTAGGCGGCAAAAATCTAAAAAAAAAATCTCTGTTCAGTCGCAATACATAGACCTTTCTCTTCTGTCCCAGAAATTCCTGCAACTAACAGAGATATTCTTAAGGTTCAGTTACTTGTGTTTCAAGTCCATATTCTACCAACTAAAACACAGCATTGCAATAAAATCACCCCTCAGTGCTGTACTCTATAAAAACTTTAAACACGTAGAGAGATCACATGTCCAGTATTATATATACCCAGTAACATCACGAGGCTCAGCTAAGTGGATTATATTTTGATCAACTCAAGATAATTTTGTCAAGAAACTCCTGGAGTCTTTTCACCTGTTCAAGATGTCGATCTAAATCGCACTGGAGGAAAATAAGGATTGTCTAATAATTTTTGAAGTCCTCACTGTGAAAAACAATTTCCTAAACGAAGTGTAAAGGAAACCGACCTATAGAGATGATTCAACTCTACTTTTTTCACCACAGCAAGAGAATTAAGAGAAGAACTCTTTTTGACTCCTTTCTTAGAGCCGTAGAATATGCAGCACAGGGTTATTTAACGATAACTCCGCCTACATAACTAATATCTCCATGTCTCTCAAATTTCCTTTCAGTATCAACACTTGCCGAAGGAAGGCCACGAGCATCCACCAGTTCCCCAAGTTGAGAATGATACCTCAAGAAGATTGAGCCTATCAGCAGGAGACACAACCCTTACCCTGACACCCATGTTGAAAATGAAAATAGTCACTGACATAGCAAAAATCCTCAAAACTTCATATGAGAAGTTAAACAACAAAGACAGAGATTCTGCAGGTGTAGATACCATCCAATGTAAAAATTGTGATTAAGTATACATAGAGGAAATCTGGAGGGTCTTAAAGACTCTTGTTAACGAACACAAGTACACCTGTAGATAAAGACATCTTCGACCAGTTCAAGACATCTATTGAATAGACGTTTTCCCACAACTAACAAACTTGTATCACAGGTGCCACTTGTCTCAAAAGTTTTCTCAGTAAATGTCTTGAACTGTAGATGAATGGTTCAGCGAACCGACAAGTTGATAAATTAGATACATGTGCGCATGTCTCTAATTTATCATCCTGAAGTGTGTATATGTCTTTATTTACATACTGTGGAATCAAAATATCTTTTCAGCCACAAGTACGCCTACCGCCTCAACAACGACTCCAACGCTTGTGTGATGCATAAGAACACTACCCCACGTCTTGCAGACTGGGAACAGACTGAATTAAACACCGACGAAGAGAACCACAAGGCAGGAAAGTGTTCAGAAACAGCCACTATCCCTCAGAGAGCAGAGAAGCTTTCAATTTGGTCTTGCCTATCGCCCACATTATTCTCACTAATAGAAACATTGGGCTAACACTCTTGTACAGCTCAAAACTCACAAACATCCCCGGGTAGTGGAGAATTTAGGGCTACCGGCCCTTCCATGCTCGAGTGCACCAGCCCATTCTTTCCCCTGATGCACTGCCCTCCTTCCTATTATATGCATGAGCATGTCATTGCTTTCTTAAATTTATTGAGAATGTTCAATAAATATGAATGAAAGTTTGTGTACCTCTATGAGTGAAATGGACACATATGCATCCATTTAGATAACCTTTATTGAAAATGGTTCATTGTTTGAACTGTAATTATGCATTTGGGGTGATGAAAGCCCACATACCGAAACGTTTTTAATTAAGGTGACCTAAGTGTATACAGTAATGTCCATTTCCCTCAGGTTGTCGGTGGTCATTTGTCTTTTCACTAAAAAAGGTTTCCTTGAGCCTTTTTAATCATAACAACGAAGACGACGACTATGAAGAAAAAACGATCACGACGACAACGACGGCGATGCGCTGCGTCATCGACAAGACTCGTCGTTGACGAGCAAAAGCAACATGTACGCTGAGGAGTTGTTGTCCTGCAACGTTCTGGCGTTTGCACACAGACACAAAAACCGTCGTATCGCATTGCTGGCGGCGGCGTCGGTGACATGTCTGGTTGCGTTCGAGAGCGTGTGGCCTCAGACGAGCATGTCCAGCCGCGTGTCACACACGCTCCTCACATTTCAACAAGTCAAATGTCAACGACTTGTTTTGCTTCCCAGATAAGATAAGCTTTATTTAGGTTAGCCATAAAGATGTTTTTACAGACTGCAGGTTTAAATGTCTGAAATAGTTGTAATAAGTATAATAGCTGTAAGAAATACCTATAATAACTGAAATAAGTGTTTGTTATGGTTGCTTTAATGATTAGAAATACACATATGTTTTTATTCACTTGCTGTTTATTTCTAATAGTAGCTCTAAACACATGTTTTTAAATGTAAATGTTTAATTTCATAAGTTTATATCTTTATTAAGTGACTGAATAAAAAATACCAGGAGTTTAAATTATAAAAGATAACCATAACAATACACATTAACACTCTCAGGCCAAAACTATATTTAAAAAGCTAAAAACAATTAAACCAGGCACACACACACACACACATTATATATATATATATATATATATATATATATATATATATATATATATATATATATATATATATATATATATAAACAGTCCACAAGAATTTAAAGAAAACTGTAATTTCTGCGAGGTCTCTACAAGAACCTCGACTATTATAAAAGTCACAGTTTCATCGAAATGCCAAAATAGTGAGTAAACACTTAAAAATCTGATATATAGCTTTAAGCCACAATTCACGCACACAGGATCAAGAGCACCTGCAAGTAGGGGAAAGGCTATGGGTGATCTTCAGTAGAGAACGTCATACATCGACGATTCCTGTGTAAGGAGAAGGCCCAAACACCTATTTCTTGTAGAACGTTGGATATCTTGTTGCTCATATGTAGGGCCCACCAGGCAGTTTGATAACTTTATTTAAATTAAATATCCATTTATTACATATTTATCTTTTAAATTTCTACATTAGCTGCAATAAGCACATTTTTAAGGCATACGTTCTCAAGAAATTTATTTATTTAGGATAAATGCATTTTTATAGTCTTTAAATTTTCTACAAGGGTTGGAATAGGCTTAGGTTTTTTAAAAGACTAGTGGCGATAAGTTATGAAGATTTAATTAACCTCAGACAACTCAAGAAGTTCAAAATAATCTAAGTTTATTACAAGTTATTATTAGATTTATGGGAAAAAGCTAAACCTGTAAGGCTGATGCAGCGTCTGGAGGCAGAGACAATCAGATGTGATCCATAGAGTTAAAGGGTGGCTCCTGTTCCTTTAATTAAGAGCCCATCATCTGCATCAAGACACTCTGGTGGCCTGGTGGTTAACGCTCTCGCTTCACACGGTGAGGGCCTGGGTTCGATTCCCAGCCAGAGTAGAAACATTGGACGTGTTTCTTTCCACCTGTTGTCTATGTTCCCCATCAGTAAAATGGGTACCTGGGTGTTAGTCGACTGGTGTGGGTCGCATCCTGGGACACTGACCTAAGAAGGCCTGGTCACAGACCGGGCCGCGGGGGCGTTGACCCCCGGAACTCTCTCCAGATCTCTCCAGATAGGCCTGGTCACAGACCGGGCCGCGGGGGCGTTGACCCCCGGAACTCTCTCCAGGTAAACTCCAGATAGATGGGTTCAAGGAGTACATTACCAGCTGTCCTCCTAGACGGGTTCAAAGAGTACAACATTACCAGCTGTCCTCCTAGATGGGTTCAAAGAGTACATTACCAGCTGTCCTCCTAGACGGGTTCAAGGAGTACAACATTACCAGCTGTCTTGTGTTGTGCTCAGGGTTGTAACTTTTACAAGCGAAACATCGGTCTCCGTAGATACAGTTGTGATCGAAACACCGATAAAACTGTCTATAACCATTCAGATGTAGAACAAAACACTATCGCTACCCTGGTATCCAACACTGCATGGAACAATGAGATCATAAACGCGTGAAAAATCCCTGAACGCTTCTTGACTTCAATGAGAGGATCGAGTTCCATATGAAAGGTTAGGATTCCGTGTGGACGAGTTTAGACAGTGGTGCCGATGACTCACATTAAATCATCCTCCGTCCATTTACAAAAACACGAAAACTATCATCCCAACTACTCACTGAACACCGTGATATGAAGCAAGTACACTGACAGATATCACACGAGGCAAGCTAAGAGGAACAAGGAGAACAGACAATCAGAACGAGAATAAATGTGAGAAAGTCATAAACTTGGCACCAGAGCCTCGCGATGCGATATTGTCGTATCGAGTGGGTTTGGGGGGGGGGGGAGAAAATCCGATACGTTATGACGCTCTATATAGCAAACACCGGGAAGCTCACTCCACGAAATACTGCCACGGGAATTTTGACTATGTGCACGAGATATATATTTACTAGACATGGATGGTACAGCATTATCCGTGTGTTACTGCCAGTGGTCTGACTTACGGGAAGACTATTATAGCGCCGTACCGTTAAGGGGGATTGACTGTACCGTCGCTTAAGCTCCAGGTCCGAGTTTCCTTGGCTGTAATAATCATGTTCTGGCAGTGACGTCTTGAGTGTGAGTGTGTGTGTGTGTGTGTGTGTGTGTGTGTGTGTGTGTGTGTGTGTGTGTGTGTGTGTGTGTGTGTGTGTGTGTGTGTGTGTGTGTGTGTGTGTGTACTTCGTGTTCTTATGCGTATTTGTACTGATGAGGTAAAGACTATCATTTACCCCAGGATGCGACCCATAAACGTTGGTTAACACATGAGTATCTGCTATTTAATAAATGCAAGGTGAACTGGAGCAGCAGGTGAACTGGAGCAGCAGGTGAACTGAAGCAGCAGGTGAACTGGAGCAGCAGGTGAACTAGAGCAGCAGGTGAACTGGAGCAGCAGGTGAACTGGAGCAGCAGGTGAACTGTAGCAGCAGGTGAACTGGAGCAGCAGGTGAACTGGAGCAGCAGGTGAACTGGGGCAGCAGGTGAACTGGAGCAGCAGGTGAACTGGAGCAGCAGGTGAACTGGAGCAGCAGGTGAACTGGAGCAGCAGGTGAACTGGAGCAGCAGGTGAACTGGAGCAGCAGGTGAACTGGAGCAGCAGGTGAACTGGGGCAGCAGGTGAACTGGGGAAGCAGGTGAACTGGAGCAGCAGGTGAACTGGAGCAGCAGGTGAACTGGAGCAGCAGGTGAACTTGAGCAGCAGGTGAACTGGAGCAGCAGGTGAACTGGGGCAGCAGGTGAACTGGGGCAGCAGGCGAACTGGGGCAGCAGGTGAACTGGAGCAGCAGGTGAACTGGAGCAGCAGGTGAACTGGAGCAGCAGGTGAACTGGAGCAGCAGGTGAACTGGAGCAGCAGGTGAACTGGGGCAGCAGGTGAACTGGGGCAGCAGGTGAACTGGAGCAGCAGGTGAACTGGAGCAGCAGGTGAACTGGAGCAGCAGGTGAACTGGAGCAGCAGGTGAACTGGAGCAGCAGGTGAACTGGAGCAGCAGGTGAACTGGAGCAGCAGGTGAACTGGAGCAGCAGGTGAAGTAGGGCAGCAGGTGAACTGGAACAGCAGGTGAACTGGAGCAGCAGGTGAACTGTGGCATCAGGTGAAGCAGGGTAGCAGGTTAACTGGAGCAGCAGGTGAACTGGGGCATCAGGTGAAGCAGGGTAGCAGGTGAACTGGAGCAGCAGGTGAACTGGGGCATCAGGTGAAGCAGGGTAGCAGGTGAACTGGAGCAGCAGGTGAACTGGGGCATCAGGTGAAGCAGGGTAGCAGGTGAACTGGAACAGCAGGTGAACTGGGGCATCAGGTGAAGCAGGGTAGCAGGTTAACTGGAGCAGCAGGTGAACTGGGGCATCAGGTGAAGCAGGGTAGCAGGTGAACTGGAACAGCAGGTGAACTGGGGCATCAGGTGAAGCAGGGTAGCAGGTGAACTGGAGCAGCAGGTGAACTGGGGCAGCAGGTGAACTGGAGCAGCAGGTGAACTGGAGCAGCAGGTGAACTGGGGCAGCAGGTGAACTGGGGCAGCAGGTGAACTGGAGCAGCAGGTGAACTGGGGCAGCAGGTGAACTGGAGCAGCAGGTGAAGTAGGGCAGCAGGTGAACTGGAACAGCAGGTGAACTGGGGCATCAGGTGAAGCAGGGTAGCAGGTTAACTGGAGCAGCAGATGAAGTAGGGCAGCAGGAAAACTGGAGCAGCAGGTGAAGTAGGACAGCAGGTGAACTGGGGCAGCAGGCGAACTGGGACAGCAGGCGAACTGGGACAGCAGGCGAACTGGGACAGCAGGCGAACTGGAGCAGCAGGTGAACTGGAGCAGCAGGTGAAGTAGGGCAGCAGGTGAGCTGAGGCAGCAGGTGAACTGGGGCAGCAGGTGAACTGAGGCAGCAGGTAAACTGGGGCAGCATGTGACTGGGGGTAGAAGATGGTGTCGTGCTCCCAGTAGCCCTCCTACACTGCTTCAACAGCCCCCAGTGGCCCTCCTACACTGCTGCAACAGCTCCCAGTAGCCCTCCTACACTGCTTCAACAACCCCCAGTAGCCCTCCTACACTGCTGCAACAGCTACCATTAGACCTCCTACACTGCTGCAACAGCCCCCAGTAGCCCTCCTACACTGCTGCAACAGCTCCCAGCAGCCCTCCTACACTGCTGCAACAGCCCCCATTAGCCCTCCTACACTGCTGCAACAGCCCCCAGCAGCCCTCCTACACTGCTGCAACAGCCCCCATTAGCCCTCCTACACTGCTGCAACAGCCCCCAGCACCCTCCTACACTGCTTGCAACAGCTCCCAGCAGCCCTCCTACACTGCTGCAACAGCCCCCAGTAGCCCTCCTACACTGCTTCAACAGCCCCCAGTGGCCCTCCTACACTGCTGCAACAGCCCCCATTAGCCCTCCTACACTGCTACAACAGCCCCCATTAGCCCTCCTACACTGCTACAACAGCCCCCAGCAGCCCTCCTACACTGCTGCAACAGCTCCCAGCAGCCCTCCTACACTGCTGCAACAGCCCCCAGCAGCCCTCCTACACTGCTGCAACAACCCCCAATAATCTCTTAAAATCACATAGCTCATGGGTAATGAAAGGCAATCATATTTGATCACAGGGAAGGGTAGCTAAGTTTCCTTGAATCAAGAGCCCTTCAACAGCCTCAAAATATCCCGTAAGAAGGGATTCTAGTGAGTAACGAAGGACACTTTAACGATACCGACAATTTGGATGGAAGAATTTCTCAACGTTTATTCCTTGTGTAGCATTGAAAACGGATTGCGCGAATATTTTGTTAGTGGGTTTGGGTGTAAGAAAGACCTGCCTACAATGGGCCAGTAGGCCTGCTGCAGTGTTCCTTCTTTCTTATGTTCTGAAGTGCATTCGCTTAGGGCATCTTAACTGGTTAAATTTTGGTCCTGAGACCTTGGTCACTACAAGTGATTTGGGGTGACCTAAGTCCCAGGACTTTGAAGTCAATCAAAAATTCTCCATCTAAACAAATGTGTGCACCATTAACAGTGCACACATTATGTTTGCTTATATCTTGATATGACAGGAAATCTTGAGTCTATTGACTTTCTTGATACTGTTCAGGATTGCTTTTTAGAACAGTTTGTGACAGAACCAACTAGAGGAAACAATCTGCTTGACTTGGTTCTTGCCAACAAAGATTCACTAATTAATAATCTTGAGGTTAATGATGAGCTTGGGGAAAGTGATCACAAATCACTTAATTTCAATATATCATGGAATTACCCAGATAACTGCAATCAAATCTCTGTCCCAGATTTTCGCTTGGCCGACTTCATGGGACTGAAAAATTACCTGGGTGGGCTAAATTGGGATGTCCTGACTGTGGGTCAGGTAGGTGATCTTGGTTGCCAATATGACGTTTTTCAGAGCATAGTTCTAGCTGCCCAGACAACTTTTGTTCCGAGTAGGGAAATTAGATAGAACAAAAATGATCCCAAATGGATGAACAATAGATTAAAACATCTCATTGGTCAAAAGAGAGACATATATAGGTGTATCAAAATAGGGGATGGGCAGTTAAGAAATCAATATATTCAATTAAAGAGAGAAATAAAGAAAGGAATAAGAAAAGGCTAAGGTCGCAAGGGATTCAAAGACTAACCCAAAAGGGTTCTCTCAGGTATACAGAAGTAAGATTAGGAACAAGATTGGCCCACTTAAGAGTAACTCTGGTCAGATCACTGACAGTGATAAGGATATGTGTGAAATTCTCAATACCTACTTCCTCTCAGTTTTCACCCAGGAAAATACTAGCGATATTCCTGAAATAATAGATTATATAGAACAGGATAATAAACTATGTATGATTGCGGTAACTAGTGACATGGTCCTCAGACAAATAGAGAAACTAAAACCTAACAAATCCCCCAGGTCCTGATGAACTGTTTGCAAGGGTGTTAAAGGAATGTGAAAAGGAACTTAGCATACCTTTGGTTAATCTTTTTAACATATCACTTTAAACTGGCATAGTGCCTGATAAGTGGAAAATGGCAACTGTAATACCTATTTACAAGGAAGGTGACAGGTCCTTGGCTTCGAACTATAGACCAATAAGCCTAACCTCCATAGTGGGAAAGTTTATGGAATGGGGCACGTTACAAGCTGTGTTCCTCAGGGGTCAGTGTTGGGCCAGTTGTTGTTCACAATTTATATAAACGACATAGATGAGGGAATAAATAGCGACATAAGCAAATTTGCTGATGACACCAAAATAGGCCGTCCAATTCATTCTAATGAGGACACTAGAGCACTCCAGGATGATTTGAATAGACTGATGCAATGGTCTGAGAAGTGGCAGATGCAGTTTAATATTGACAAATGCAAAGTTCTGAATGTTGAACGGTTAAATAACCATGCCACATATAAACTAAATAACGTAGATCTTAATACTACTGATTGCGAAAAGGATTTAGGAGTTCTGGTCGGCAGTAATCTAAAACAAAGACAACAGTGCATTAGTGTTCGCAATAAAGCTAACAGAATTCTTGGCTTCATATCTATAAGTATAAATAATAGAAGTCCTCAGGTTGTTCTTCAACTCTATATATCCTTGGTTAGGCCTCATTTAGATTATGCTGCTCAGTTCTGGTCACCGTATTACAGAATGGATATAAATGCTCTGGAAAACGTACAGAGGAGGATGACAAAGATGATCCCATGTATCAGAAATCTTCCATGAGGATAGACTGAGGACCCTGAATCTGCACTCTCTCGAAAGGCGTAGAATTAGGGGGGATATGATAGAGGTGTATAAATGGAAAACAGGAATAAAGGGGATGTAAATAGCGTGCTGAAAATTTCCAGCCAAGACAGGACTCGCAGCAATGGTTTCAAGTTGGAAAAATTCAAGTTCAGGAAGGATATAGGAAAGCACTGGTTTGGTAATAGAGTTGTGGGTGAGTGAAAAACTCCCGAGTACAGTTATTCAGGTTAAAACGTTGTGTAGTTTTAAAAATAGGTTAGATAAATACATGAGTGGGTGTGGGTGGGTGCGAGTTGGACCTGACTAGCTTGTGCTGCTGGGTCTGGTGCCGTGTTCCATCCTTGAGTAGCGGTGACCATACTGGGTGGGTCACTGGGCTAATCCGGGGGGAAGGACATGGACCTGCTCTGCATGGGTCAGTAGGCCTGTTGCAGTGTTCCTTCTTTATGTTCTTATAAATGCACAAGCCTTGAGATCGTGTAAATTGGTGTACACACAACCAATCCACACTTCGAAAATGAAGCTGTAAGCGATGTTTCGGTCCACTCTGCACCATTATAAATACAGTTCGAAAATGGTATATGTCAATTATCTACACCATATTCAAAGCAGGAGAGGCCAGAAGACTCAGAATCCTGTGTTAGTACACACGGAATTAGCTTTCCTATTTCCTGCCTTTGTATTCGGCTGAGACAGGTTTCACTGTTCCTAAGTTTGTATTCTACCGAGATAAAAGGTTTCACTGTTGCCATGGTTGAATTTTACTGGAACAAAGGTTTTCAGTTCCTGTGTTTGTATTCTACCGAGACAAGATTACACTCTTCCTGTATTCCACTGAGAAGAAGCAATTTATCGATCCAGTGTATCCAGTACACTGGGTCGGAAGATTTCACCTCCTCTGTGTAAGTACGTCACTGGAGCAGTATATTTCTTCACGCTACTTGTATACTAATTTCTATAAGTACAACCACGAGAACTGGACAATTTTCACAAAGGTAAATCTTCACCTCGACTCTGGACAGAGTATATCACTTTGCATCTGCAAGCTGTCTGTAGACATTGCCTTCACTCAAGTCGTTGCAGTCTCCCACATCTACTTAATACCTCTCTCTGAAGACGTTTCGGCATTTTGGAATCTGATCACTTCAAATACCAGTGTGTTAAGTGATCAGATACTTGTATCCGTACAGGATGGACCGATGCAAGTATCTGAGGTGATCAAGATCCCACGACCGAAACGTTTTCAATAAAGGTGTCATAAGTGAATACATTCGTGGTCGTCTCCAAGTTGTCAGAAGTCATTTACCTTCTGACTACTGACTTTCACAACGAGGAGAATCGAGGTCACAGTATCTTGGATGGAACAGTTCCTTACCAACCTGCAGCAAATATCTTCCACAGTACATCGGTGTTAATGACTACAACATTAAGAAGTCTTATTATACCCGTAACTAATAAGCTCCCACAACATTAACAGGTTTCTCTCTCTCTCTCTCTCTCTCTCTCTCTCTCTCTCTCTCTCTCTCTCGCGTTACAGTCGTGAGCTACAGCGGACGATTTTTTTTATTTTCGCATCTTGCATAGTGAAGAAATTCTATATAATGAACACGAGTCATGAACTATAAGCCAACGCCATAGGTAGAACAAAACATAACTAATCCAAAAATTGGAAATTTAAAAACTATTGATGACTCAGTGTGTCCTGGACCCTTTTAAGGGTCCAGGGCTTGATAACGGTCCACAGTGGATCGAAATGTCTAATTTTAGTTTGTAATTGTGAGTTAGTTGCGAATTATCTATCAGTTTATATTAAACAGCAAGTATTATTCGTATTCCTTGTGGAATGCATGGCTGTGACCTCTGACATTGTTTCAAATACTTAAATTATATTTATTGGGAAGCTCTGAAGCCATAAGGGTCATGCAGCTATTATGGCTGATCCGAGAAACTTAGAAGATAGGAAAAGAGGAACATTAAATTAGGCCTACTGATCCATACAATGCAAGTCCTTTTCAAAACCAAACATTCCCACCCATCCACTTGTTCAAATTCCCAGGTCACGAGTTCATCACCTGCATCAAGGTACCTCATCCGAAGGACAAAAATACTTTGGCTATCTTTGGTTTGTTAGTAGTTTAAAGAATATTCAAAGGCTACCTGGTTACTAAGGCTGCATGTCACCTGCTCGCCACCAGTAAGAATACTTTAATCCTACACTAGGTATTAAACCCTCAGGGTGTATACACAGATATATACACCTCTCTGTATATATATCCTGTGGTGCTTTGGTTCGGAGCAACGTGATCGCTAGAAGAACTCGCTTGTGGCGCCCCACCACGATTGGAATTACCTGTCATCACACACCTGACGAGGCCAGGTTAGAGGCGCAACACCTGAAATGAAGAACACTACGGTGAGACACTATCTCATCTTGTCTTCTTACTTCTTGACATGCCCTTCCTTTAAAGAGGCCTCGAGCCTCAACATCTGTTTTCACAGTGAAAGTTTGACTGCATTGAAGGTTGTATTTTGTTACAGGTTCTCAAGGAAGCGCTGAATGTGGATGGGTCCTAGAGCGCCCGGTTTGTTGTGATAGGGGGTGGGTAGTGATTGTTGTCGTCGTTGGTGGTGATTGTGGTTGCTGGTGGTTATAGTAGTAATAATGTACACATTACATATACCCAGCTCTCCCCTCCCTCTCTCACTTCCTCTCCCTCTCTCTCTCTCTCTCACACACACACACACACACACACACACACTTTTAAAATAGTATAAGCTAACTACAAACAACTAATTTCCGGTCACTTTTCCGGGTGAGTTACAAGAGATTAATTTACCAATAAACCAACGTAATGGCTATAATGATATGTAAACGAGGCAACAGCTGTAATAACCATGGCGTGGTAATAAGTATGTTGACTAGGTCATTAACCCACCTCACTACCGATATTCATAGTTCCAAATTATTATACTGTAAAAATTATACACACAAGCAGCTTAATTAAATCCAAAGTGTGAGTAATTACAAACATATTCGTAATACATATTCATAAAAAAATATACATAGCTACAAATCATTGAATTCTTACGTGGATTTTAGGGTAAAGGTCCAATTAAACGTGTCGTCTGATAAAGTATCAGAAAAAATTTATTTATATTGGCAATAAAATTTCGTAATGGGTGCGGCTCCCCTACTTCACCTCGGGCAGGAGGAGGGAAGTTCAGCAGTGTTCCTGCCTCTGCCCAGCTGTGTTCCTGCCTCTGCCCAGCAGTGTTTTGATGAACACTTCGTCATAGCAGTGTACCAGGTTGGTCGAAATTTAGTTCATTACCGAGGTGTAACTCCCCTTCCTTTAATGTCCCTCCCTCGTTCATCCCTTCCTTTAATGTCCCTCCCTCGTTCATCCCTTCCTTTAATGCCCCTCCCTCGTTCATCCCTTCCTTTAATGCCCCTCCCTCGTTCATCCCTTCCTTTAATGCCCCTCCCTCGTTCATCCCTTCCTTTAATGCCCCTCCCTCGTTCATCCCTTCCTTTAATGCCCCTCCCTCGTTCATCCCTTCCTTTAATGCCCCTCCCTCGTTCATCCCTTCCTTTAATGTCCCTCCCTCGTTCATCCCTTCCTTTAATGTCCCTCCCTCGTTCATCCCTTCCTTTAATGCCCCTCCCTCGTTCATCCCTTCCTTTAATGTCCCTCCCTCGTTCATCCCTTCCTTTAATGTCCCTCCCTCGTTCATCCCTTCCTTTAATGTCCCTCCCTCGTTCATCCCTTCCTTTAATGTCCCTCCCTCGTTCATCCCTTCCTTTAATGCCCCTCCCTCGTTCATCCCTTTAATGCCCCTCCCTCGTTCATCCCTTCCTTTAATGTCCCTCCCTCGTTCATCCCTTCCTTTAATGCCCCTCCCTCGTTCATCCCTTTAATGCCCCTCCCTCGTTCATCCATTCCCTTAATGCCCCTCCCTCGTTCATCCCTTCCTTTAATGCCCCTCCCTCGTTCATCCCTTCCCTTAATGCCCCTCCCTCGTTCATCCCTTCCTTTAATGCCCCTCCCTCTTTCATCCCTTCCCTTAATTCCCCTCCCTCGTTCATCCCTTCCCTTAATGCCCCTCCCTCGTTCATCCGTTCCTTTAATGCCCCTCCCTCGTTCATCCCTTCCCTTAATGCCCCTCCCTCATTAATGCTTCCCCTAATGTTTCTCCCTCATTAATCTTTCCCTTAATGTCCCTCCCTCATCCATCCCTTAATGCCCCTCCCTCATCCATTCCCCCCTCAATGCACCACTGCTCATTATAACCACATCCCTAATACTGTCTTGCTCAAAGCGCTACCTCCCCTAATATAACTTAGGTAAACAACTTAAAACAATCTTGCTAAAATAGATCCCCTTAAAAACCTAACTAAACGGACGCCCTGAAGCAAACTTGTTCAACCAATAAAACAACCTACTTAAATATACCTAAACAACTTAGCTAAACAGACCCCTAAAACATCCTTGCTAACTGGATCCCTTACTGTAACCTTGTTAACCGGACTCCCTAAAACACCCTTGCTAACTGGACCTTTAGTATAACCTTTTTAACCGGACCTTCTTAAACACCCTTGCTAACTCGACCCCTTGGTATATATTTGCTAAACAGTTGACCCCTTCTGGGTACCTTGATACTGGAAATGGGCTCTTGATCCAAGGAACTACAGCTACCTTCATCCTCCTGTGATCACACCTGATATCCTCCCATTCCCCAGCCGCTATACAACCCATTAAGGTTTAGCCTTTATCCCATTTGCCTGAAGATCGTGATGCGAATCACAAAAATAGAAACATTACGGGAATTCTTCATGATGTTTTAGCTGAGCAAACTGGGCTGTGGTGCATACAGTGCACTGCATATTGCTGGCACCAACATTCTGATCAGTCAGGCCAGAAACAGGTAAAACTGGTCAGGGATCGGGGGGCTGTGACCCCGAAATCGACTCCAGGTTGACACCAGGTGTCGTCTGATGACTGAACTAAATGTCTGGTGAGAAATGGCTCGTCTTCAGAACTTTTTGCTTTTTTCTATTTAATGTAAATCGAAAAGAACTTAACTTCTACAAATTCTGTATTTGCTCCAGAATCAGTATCCAAATTTGCATAAAAACGCTGCTATTTGTGTCAAAGCAAAAATGTAATCCGCTAACAAAAATTTAATCCGAGAACAAAAATTTAATCCGAGAACAAAAATTTAATCCGAGAACAAAAATTTAATCCGAGAACAAAAATTTAATCCGAGAACAAAAATTTAATCCGAGAACAAAAATTTAATCCGAGAACAAAAATTTAATCCGAGAACAAAAATTTAATCCGAGAACAAAAATTTAATCCGAGAACAAAAATTTAATCTGAATGTCAAAAAAAAACATTGATTAGAAATAGACATAATGATCGGTAACTACGAAACTGGATCCTGTGGACGGTGGTAACTAATTTATTGTGTACCACATATCCACCCTGTAGATAGTAACGGCTAGTTGATTATGTGCCTCATATCCATCCTGTGGACGGTAGTGACTAGTTTATACCTTAACATATCACATCCATTGGCATTATCATTCCTAGTACAAAGACCTTATGTGAAGAATGTAGAATTATATACAAGAAATTAGGTAATCAGTCCCTCAGCCTTGGAGTTGGGGTCTTCAAGACTACTGTGCTCTTCACCAACTCCAAGGCTGAGGGACTGATTACATCAACTTTTGTATATAGGTCTACATACTTCACATTAGGTCCATTAAACAATTAATGTCAAAAGGCTCTCTCAAAACTTTCAAGAGGTCCCTAGAGTCACCTCGGTAATTATAAAAATCACCAGGAAGGTGATGAGTTTTATAATTACCGAATTATAAAATTCCGATTTTTATAATTCCTAATTTTTTTTTATCCCTAAGTTATAGGAAGACAATTAAAATATGGTCTACAGTGAGCACCACGTCACAAACTACACATACGTAGGTAGGAACACCTGCACATAGGTGGCTGAATGTGGGTGGGTGAATGTTTGTGCCCCATTCTTTTTTGACAGAGATTCATCTCAAAGGGACGATTCCTGGAGGAGGATGAGGGACAAATAATTATGGCCAACCAAATCCTGCATAACTTGTTCCCAGACTGTAGGCCTCACGTGAGGGAACTATCACGTGAGGCCTACATATGTGGATATGGTTCCTAATGTCTACTGTGGAGGGCAAACAGTCATATGATGTAAACAGTCATGTGATGCAATAACGTTATGTAAAGAGTCACGTGATGTAAACAGCCACGTGATACAAACAGCCACGTGATACAAACAGCCATGTGATACAAACAGCCACGTGATACAAACAGCCACGTGATACAAACAGCCATGTGATACAAACAGCCATGTGATACAAACAGCCATGTGATACAAACAGCCATGTGATACAAACAGCCATGTGATACAAACAGCCATGTGATACAAACAGCCATGTGATACAAACAGCCATGTGATACAAACAGCCATGTGATACAAACAGCCATGTGATACAAACAGCCACGTGATACAAACAGCCACGTGATACAAACAGCCACGTGATACAAACAGCCACGTGATACAAACAGCCATGTGATACAAACAGCCATGTGATACAAACAGCCATGTGATACAAACAGCCATGTGATACAAACAGCCACATGATACAAACAGCCACGTGATACAAACAGCCATGTGATACAAACAGCCATGTTATACAAACAGCCATGTGATACAAACAGCCATGTGATACAAACAGCCATGTGATACAGCCATGTGATACAGCCATGTGATACAAACAGCCATGTGATACAAACAGCCATGTGATACAAACAGCCACGTGATACAAACAGCCACGTGATACAAACAGCCATGTGATACAAACAGCCATGTGATACAAACAGCCATGTGATACAAACAGCCATGTGA
Source organism: Cherax quadricarinatus (assembly GCF_038502225.1). Classification (NCBI taxonomy): domain Eukaryota; kingdom Metazoa; phylum Arthropoda; class Malacostraca; order Decapoda; family Parastacidae; genus Cherax; species Cherax quadricarinatus. The sequence goes on along the minus strand of NC_091364.1, from coordinate 13,394,861 downwards.
TACAAACAGCCATGTGATACAGCCATGTGATACAAACAGCCATGTGATACAAACAGCCATGTGATACAAACAGCCACGTGATACAAACAGCCACGTTATACAAACAGCCACGTGATACAAACAGCCATGTGATACAAACAGCCATGTGATACAAACAGCCACGTGATACAAACAGCCACGTGATACAAACAGCCATGTGATACAAACAGCCACGTGATACAAACAGCCACGTGATACAAACAGCCACGTGATACAAACAGCCATGTGATACAAACAGCCATGTGATACAAACAGCCACGTGATACAAACAGCCATGTGATACAAACAGCCACGTGATACAAACAGCCATGTGATACAAACAGCCACGTGATACAAACAGCCACGTGATACAAACAGCCACGTGATACAAACAGCCACGTGATACAAACAGCCATGTGATACAAACAGCCACGTGATACAAACAGCCACGTGATACAAACAGCCATGTGATACAAACAGCCACGTGATACAAACAGCCATGTGATACAAACAGCCACGTGATACAAACAGCCATGTGATACAAACAGCCATGTGATACAAACAGCCATGTGATGTAACAGTCATGAGACGTTGTCACGTGATGCAAACAGGTGATTGAAACAGTCACGTGATGTAAACAGTATTGTGATGTAAACAAACAACTCGGTATTCTAATGGCATTTATATAGACGTTTGTGACGTCGATATTGATGTGACGTCTATGTAACTGTATATGACGTCATTATAAATGTAGTTTTACGTAGATATAGTTGACGTATATATAAATGTAACGTCTGTATAGATGTATGATACGTCTGCTTAACCGCTAAAGTTTATTTAGATAATGGAGCTGTGAGAGCAACTGATAAATATGGTGAGAAAGGGAGGGTAGGAGGGCGGAGAGAGAGAGAGAGAGAGAGAGAGAGAGAGAGAGAGAGAGAGAGAGAGAGAGAGAGGCTGGAGAAGGGAGGAATGGAGGAAATGGCAGAGAGAAGGAAGGAATGGGAGGGGGAAGAAATTAGAAATGATGGAAGTACCAAGGAAAGAAAGAACGAGGAATGAAACTGATGGAATCCTCCATCAACTTAACACATCAGAAACTGTACCTCTATCCACACTGTGTCATTATCCGGACTCTGCCGTTATCCATACTGTATCATTATCAGTTCTACTTTATTATCAGCACTGTTCCATAATCCAGACAGTGAGATTATCTGTGTTCTTCCATTATCCGTACCGTGCTATTCTCAGTATTGCTTTGTTATCTGGGTTGTACTATAAGCAGTACTGTCTCATTATCCAGACCTTGTGTTAATTCCTACTACTTCATTATCCAAACTTTGAATTTATCTGAACTGATCCATTATCCGGACTGCGCCATTAACCGAACTATGCCATTATCCGAGATTTTGTTGTTATCCGAACTTTGCTACTATCTGAACTGTGCAATTATTCGAACTGCTGCATTATCCGGACTGTTCCTTTATCCGGACTGTGCCATTATCCAGAGCATGCCATTATCCGAGAAGTATTACCCTTGCCATAAATAGCACTCTGGCTCGCTAATGTGTAATATTTGTGATAATATTACTCTCCTCTGGAGCATCCAGGAGGAGAGGGGAGAGGAAGGTGATGGAGAGGTGAGGGGAGAGAGGTGAGGGGAGAGAGGTGAGGGGAGAGAGGTGAGGGGAGAGAGGTGAGGGGAGAGAGGTGAGGGGAGAGAGATGAGGGGAGAGAGGTGATGGGAGAGAGATGAAGGGAGAGAGGTGATGGGAGAGAGATGAAGGGAGAGAGGTGATGGGAGAGAGATGAAGGGAGAGAGGTGATGGGAGAGAGATGAAGGGAGAGAGGTGATGGGAGAGAGATGAAGGAAAAGACATAAGGGGAGAGAAATAATAAGAGAGGTGAGAGGAAAGAGATAACGGGAGAGAGGTGATGGGAGAGCTGAGGGGAGAGAAGTGAGGAGACTAATAAAACCTTCACAGAAGTTATATTACAAAATACATTAGTCAGTGTTCAGCAGGAGGGTTCGTTCACAACACATATTATTTAGGTAATGTTATGAGGTCTGGCTTCATGAGGGACCTAATTAAAAAAAAATAATGTTTAGGGCTTGTACCATTGACTTTCCCTGTTTGATACTCCGGATTATGTTATATTGGGGCTTCTCTCTCTCTCTCTCTCTCTCTCTCTCTCTCTCTCTCTCTCTCTCTCCCTCTCCCTCTCTCCCTCTCTCTCTTCCTCCCTCACCCTTCTGGTATATTACATAATATTGTAATGAGTTTTTTGTTCGTTTTTTACACATTTTACACTAAATGATGTAGTAGATAGTCTTCATATTTGAAAAGTACTTTAACAGGGCAAGTGATTTAACTCGGTAATAAAATAAAAAAGAATAAAACAAACATAAGAACAACAAAGGTAAAATAAACAATAAAACACCACTAGTGTAAATAAAACATAACACAATTACTACTATGCCAACCATAAATAATAACTATCAGTTTAAAATGTCAAAGGACTTTCCTACGAGTTCTCCGAGATCCCTACAGGCACCCCAGTATTTATATGTGACGTAAGTGAAAGACCTAAACTGTGAACAGGTAAAATACGGTCCACAGTCAGCAGCACATCACTAGCTGCACTAGCCTGGTGAAAGACTGGACCGCGGGGGCGTTGACCCCTGAACACTTCAGGTAGGCAGACAAAAACGAACAGGAACCCTTGCAAACAGGTGGCTATGGGTGAGATTTGCATTCCTTATCTTCAACAGCGTTGTCTCAAAGTGGCGATTCCTGTTGAAGGGCAAAACATCCTCATCCTGCCGAAAACTGCATAAAGTGTTGCTTTTCTGTAGGGCCCACTGGGCCTGCTAATTACTGCGGACATGTGCATGTATGTGGCCCATGTATTCACAGTGAGGTAAAAGTCTGCTACAGAGCAAACTTATAACAGCAGACTTTGCCTCATCATATGCCTGTTCATCTCCAGAGACATCAGTATGGCGTGGGCACCAACAGAACTCCACATCCTTGTGCAGTATGTATAGATGGGATAACCACTACTGGATATTTTTGGACTACAGAGTGGACAGAAGTATATTGTGACAGGACAGAATGGACTGGGATTTTGAGTAGACAGTGAATCAATATCAAACTAAGCAGTCTATCAGGACGAGGAAAACAGAGATTGCTTGGATCTCTACAGTGAACACAAAATACTCATTTGATAAATGTGCACGATAACTTTCCTCACCGATGATCACACTCGCTTTCTGACCTGTCAATAAAGACCTTTATCCTTGAAGCATGAACAAAATCATGACCTATGAAATTAGCCAAGGTCATCACGGATCTCGGTACGTAATGCGGTCCCCAACCACTACTCACGAAGAAGCGCCTCAAACAACGAGGACAGGTACCTGAGTGAAGAACTCGTTGACCTTTTTGGCGGTCGCATCGAAACCTCCATCAGGAAAGAAATGGTCCAGGAGCTAGAGGCGAATCCAGATCTCCCATCAAAGTTCTCTGTCAATGTATAGGAAATAACAATTTTAACTTTTTTCCTCCTACAAGTCTTCACACACGACACGTTCTTCCATATCTTGGAGATTCCAACTGATCGTCTGGAGGCGGATCCTATGTTAAGGCAATAAATGCTTCCTCTGGTCTCATCGTCGTCAATGACAACTCGAGGTTTAGTGTTGATCCAGAGTGATATCATTACAAAGGATGAGGTGCAGAAGGAAGAAGTCATTAAATAAAAAAATACCGTGACTGGAACGATACACATATAACCCGCACATAAAAGAGAGAAGCTTACGTCGACGTTTCGGTCCGACTTGGACCATTTACAAAGTCACACTAACCAGAAGTGGAGCAGGACGGCTATATACAGGCAGGAAGAGGTAGTGGTGGTAGTAGTAAGAAGTCATTCATGGTGGGGAGGCTCATCGTGAGAAATACTCAGATGGTTTAAAAAAAAATCCACCATCGCAGAAAAAGCAGTCAAACCGTTATGGGAAGTGTCTGCCTGGAGTTTACATGAGTGCCTTCCATTTCCCGAGGCACTGTATGGCCTCCTATGGGTTTAGCGCTCCCCCATGAATGTAATAATAATAGTAAATAATAATAGCCTTTACGGAACCTGAACTAAAAGCAAGTTTTGGCGCTGGGAAGGGCAGGTAATGAGCCTGTTACCTGCCTACCTCCCTGGAGGGTGTTCTGGGGGTCAACGCCCCCGCGGCCCAGTCCTTGACCAGGTCTCCCGGTGGATCAGGGCTTGATCAATCAGGCTGTTAATGCTGGCCGCACGTAATCCAACGTACGAACCACAGCCCGGCTGATCGGGTACTGACTTCAGGTATCTGTTCAACTTTCTCTTGAAGGCTGCCAGGGTGTCTACTGGTAATTCCCCTTGTGCATGGTGTGTGTGTGTGTGTGTGTGTGTGTGTGTGTGTGTGTGTGTGTGTGTGTGTGTGTGTGTGTGTGTGTGTGTGTGTGTTTACTGTAAAACAAGTTTAAACAGTGAGTTGGCTATGTCGCAGTTCGGTGGGCTACCTGACTTGTGGTATGAAATCACATCGGAAAAGTCAACCAGGGAATGAGCAAACAAACGAATTTCCCTGTCAGTAACCTCACAACCTCGAAGGAAAACGCCAGCACTAAAAAAAAAAAAATCTTCCCAGTATTATTTCATCAAAATATTATTCATATACATCAAAGGCATGTCTGGGTGCGAGTCTTGGTCAATCAGACCGACAGACTAAACTGCTCGTGATGACTCTATTCTCTAGATATCAAAGTGAGTCGCCGAACCAACGACAAAATTAGGGATAATTCACGCAATATGTCCCAGATAATTTGAGACAAGAATTTTTCCACCATCATGCATTTTGATTTCTCTTATTAGATCATATAATTTGTCCATAATGTTAAGGCTATTTTGTATATAATGATGCTGATATAATTTCACGAAACTTGGTAACAATAATTCATTGCAAGCAATGGATGTAATTGAGTAAATAAAGCAGGAACAAATAATTAAATGCTCTGGAATTACATAAATTAACAAGCGAAGTAGTTTAATAGAGGTATTGTCATTAAATGCTGCAGAATTTAGTGGTTGTGTGATGCTTATTACCCAGTGTGAGACGAAGAGGACAAGCAGCAGCAGTAGAATACCAAGTGTGAGATGAAGACTGTAGATGAAAGCATAGAGGAAGGAGATGGAGACGTAGGAGAAGAGACGAAGCTGCAGTAGCAAAGAGAGAGAGGCAGACAAAACCAGATGCAGAGGGGGATGAAAACGCAGTGGCAGACGGAGACGCAGAAGGAGAGATGTAGCAGCAGTGGCACAATGGCAGACTGAAAGGCAGTAGCCAACTAGGAAACAACAACAACAACAACAACGGCAGCAGTAGCAGGAGCCACCACCATCATTAGCACACTATCACAGCCACCAGCAAATCGTTGTGCTGGTGTACAGATAAGGTGGCACGAGCCCACACATCATTACACTTCTCTTGTAGCCAAATATTGAGCTTAAATAAACAATACCACACAGCAGAGTCATGGGAAAGCCAACTGGCTGTGTCTTCTGTGGCTAACTCTTTTAGTGTGGTGTGTGGTGGTGTTTTGTGGTGTTTGGCGGTGTGGTGTTTGGCGGTGTGGTGTTTGGCGGTGTGGTGGTGGCGTGTGGTGGTGGCGTGTGGTGGTGGCGTGTGGTGGTGGCGTGTGGTGGGCGTGTGGTGGTGGTGTGTGGGTGGTGGTGTGTGGGTGGTGGTGTGTGGGTGGTGGTGTGTGGGTGGTGGTGTGTGGGTGGTGTGTGTGGTGGTTGTGGTGTGTGGTGGTGTGTGGTGGTGGTGTGTGGTGGTGGTGTGTGGTGGTGTGTGGTGGTGGTGTGTGGTGATGGTGTGTGGTGATGGTGTGTGGTGGTGGTGATGATGGTGTGTGGTGGTGGTGGTGATGATGGTGTGTGGTGGTGGTGGTGATGGTGTGTGGTGGTGGTGATGATGGTGTGTGGTGGTGGTGGTGATGGTGTGTGGTGGTGGTGATGGTGTGTGGTGGTGGTGATGGTGTGTGGTGGTGGTGTGGTGGTGGTGGGGGTGGTGTGTGGTGGTGGTGGTGATGGTGTGTGGTGGTGGTGGTGATGGTGTGTGGTGGTGGTGTGTATGTGATGGCTGTGCGTGGTGAGGCGTGATGTGTTGTGGTGATAATAAGTAATGCTAGTGGTGGTATGTGGTACGTGGCGGTGGTGCTAATGGTAGTGGTGCGTGGCGGTGGTGGTGGTTGTGGCGGCGGTGGTGGTAGTGGCAGCGGTGGTGGTAGTGGCAGCGGTGGTGGTAGTGGCAGCGGTGGTGGTATTGGCAGCGGTGGTGGTAGTGACGGTGGTGATGGCGATAGCAGTGTATGGGAATCAAACCTGTTTATCACCCATACCCGGGCACTGACCTCTACGGGTTTAACGCTTCCCAGTAGCATAATGATAATCCACGTCCATCGTCTTAACTGATAAATAAATCCACAAACTTTGGTTTTGCTTTTTAAATTTACTTTTCAAAGCACTAAAACCGCATGGTAAATCGGGGCTTTAAGCATATATCGATTCCAACATCAAATTTACGTCATCCTTACAAAAAAACTTTTAAAAAAACGATAACCACATAAGTAAATTATTCTAAGTATTTTTCATTTACTATAATCCATATCGATAATTAGTTCAGTGTCATTTGTCGTGTTAGCAAATTTGAGCGAAAGGGGAAATATCCCCACCATTCATGCCGAAAATAATGCTCGACTCTCAGGCATTTCTTGTGGGAAGACTGGCATCCCCCCCAGAGATGTGACCCCTCACCCCGAGGCACAAGAGATGTGACCCCTCACCCCGAGGCACAAGACAGTGTTACCAGCATCGGGGTTGTAACGTTATTATTGTTAAGTATTGTTAGGAAAACACATGATAAACAAATGGTAAAAGCAATGTAAACACAAACGCAACGTAAACAAAAGGTAAACGCAAGGTAAACAAGATAAAAGCAATGCAAACACAAAGTAAACAAAAGGTAAATACACAGTAAACACAAAGTAAACAAAAGGTGAACACAAGGTGAATACATAGTAAACACAGGTAAACACAAAGTAAACACAAGATACACACGCGGAAGTTTGGTCCGGAAGACGAGCCTCCCTTAAACCATCGATATGTAGCCACTAATATATTTCGTTTCACAGTATGCATACCCTTCAGTGCCAAAGATTACATTATTAAAAATAACGTGTGCGTGTGCGATATTCTGTTGATCACTGTACCTAGCGACGCCATGGAAAGCCGTGATCATCGTACATCAGACAGACAGGCACCACCCACGCTTGAGTCGCCATGTAGAAATTATCGTCGATAATTGGTCATAAAACCAGAGGGTCCCAGCGATAAACAAGGAATTATCTGATTGCGTTTTGTGGAGACGCTAAGGCGCAGATGGTGGGTGATAATTCCACTTGGTGATTATCGTGGGGTAATCAGAGGGGAAAGCTGACTAAGTGATACAGGAAAATCTCTAAACTTTCTGACCATATGCAAGACATCCTCTCAGAATTTCAATACTAAAAAAATACAATTCTCGGGAGTTTGAAAACCTGCATCACGTGACCATGTCAATGACAAAAATTACCCACAATCATACATACATGTCACGTCTTTATAAAATTTTTAGGGGAAAAAAATTCGCGATATTCCATCATACAAATTTAAACCTTACATGGAAATGTATATATCATAATTATATACAACACCCGAGAGAATCAGACACATGTGCAACACTTGGGTTTCTATATCTGAAGACGTTTAGGCAACCTGTGACTGTCTCAAGTCATCATATATTCTCTGTATTGGACTGATGAAGCCACTGTGGGGCGAAACGTTTCCACAATAAAGATACCCAAGTGTTGCACATGTATCTGATTCATCATCCCGTCGGTTCGTGAACCATTAATCTACATTACAGAGGATATCTCATCCAGCCTATTACCCAGCTTTGACCTAACTTCCGTGCATGACCTATTACCCAGCTTTGACCCAACTTTCGTGCATGACCCATTACCCAGCTTTGACCCAACTTCCGTGCATGACCTATTACCCAGCTTTGACCCAACTTCCGTGCATGACCTATTACCCAGCTTTGACCCAACTTCCGTGCATGACCTATTACCCAGCTTTGACCCAACTTCCGTGCATGACCTATTACCCAGCTTTGACCCAACTCTGGTGCATGACATATTTCCACTAGAGGGCCCCGTCCACCTGTGATGAAGCTTCAACTTCTGCCCCTTCAACTCCGGAATATCCTCATGCCAGTACATCTGAGTCGTCAAGGTTAAGTTATAGAACACTGGCTTCCAGGCCGAGGAACTGACTACCTCATCTTCCACTGTCTTCTAGTAAAGATTCTGCAAGACTGGGGGACTGATTACCTAGTCTCCACATTTATCACCTTAAATTTACCTCAGTATTGAACTGATAAAGCCACTGACTGGCGAAACGTCTTCAAATAAAGGTACCTAGTTGTTACACATGTGCCTGATTTCTCAAGTAGTATTTTGTTTAACGATTTACATATCCAAACAGCCATCAGAACAGAACTGATGAGTTTCAAGACGGAACCGCATCTCCTCCTCAGCTGATAAAAAAAAACGCGATATAAAAACAATAACAAAAACAACAGCAATATTACACTGCAATACCCTTTAATTTTATTGTTTTGAATAAAATTAAAGAGTATTGCAGTGATAAATCAAACTCTTGTCAACACCTGTGTTTCCAGAATAAAGATACCGAAATGTTGCACAAGTGTCTCATTGATCAATCTTGTTGTTTCATAATCATGATAATCTCTCTCCTCGCATTACAATAATATTAAAACAACGTAAAGAAACAGTTACCAAAGTTTATTTGTGTTAATCCGTCTCCTATGATATTAACATACTGCTCTAGAAAGTAATTAATATTCACCTGTTAATTTATATTATTATTAATAGTAGTAGTAGTAGTAGTAGTAGTAGTAGTAGTAGCATCATTAGTATTAATATTAGTATTAGTAATAGTCATATTCGTAGTCGTAGTTACAATAGTAGTATACTAGTACTAGTAGTAACTGAAGACGTGATATCACGAGCGCATCTCTGCCTCGAATCAGAAAAAGGCAATAAGAATATAAGATGTCTTTGTTACCAACCAACTGTCCATACACACTCTCTCTCTCTCTCTCTCTTTGTCTTTCTCACACACCTGTCCATACATTCGCCTGCCCATACATTCATCTGTTTATGCATTTATCTCGTCATATATATAAACTTGTCCATCTTCATCCAGATAACTTCCACACTCCTCTGTCCCACTTCTGTCAGACTATCGCCCCCTCTTCCTTCAGGCTCTCCCCCTCTTCCCACAGGTTTCCCCTCCATCACTACATCCCCTCCCACCCGTCTCCTCCTCCCTGAACCCTCTTCATCACCTGGATGTATAAAGTGAATTACATTTCTCCTGAGTTTAAGATCATAAGATTCATATTCTAGAGATGTTGATTTCCACTGATTGTAATGGTGGTGATACTAGCAGTAGTAGATGTAAGGTACTAATAGTAATAACAGAAGTAGCAGTTGTAGTAGTAGTAGTAGCAGCAGTAGTAGCCGCAGAAGCAGTAGTAGCAGTAGCAACAGCAGTAGTAGTAGCAGAAGTAATAGTAGCAGTAGGAGCAGTAGTAGCAACAATAGTAGTAGTAGCAGTAATAGTAGTAGTAGTGGTGGCGCGGTATGGTGTGTGGTAGGCGGCGGTATGGTGGTGGTAGTGGTAGGCAGCGGTATGGTGGTAGTAGTGGTAGGCGCGGTATGGTAGTAGTTGAGCGGCGGTATGGTAGTATGGTAGCGGCGGTATGGTAGTAGGTAGCGGCGGTATGGTAGTAATGGTGGCAGCGGTATGTAGTAATGGTAGCAGCGGTATGGTGAGTAGGGAGCGGCGGTATGGTAGTGGTAGCGGCGGTATGGTAGTGGTAGCAGCATCGGTATAGTAGTGCGGTGGTATGGTGGTGCGCAGGGGGTATGGTGGTAGTGGCGGCGTATGGTAGTGGGCGCGGTTGGTGTGGTGGTGTGGCAGCGGTATGGTAGTGTGGTGGTGGCGCGGTATGGTGGTAGTGGCAGGTATGTGTGTGCGCATCGGTATGGTGGTGGCGGTTTGGGATGGTGTAGCGGCGAGTATGGTAGTGTAGGGCAGCGTGGGATAGTAGTAGTGCAGCAGTGTGGTGTAGTAGTGGCGGTGGAGTAGCGCGGTGGCGGTGGTGGTAGTCAGCGGTATGGTGGTGGTGGCAGCGGTGGTAGTGGTGGTAGCGGCGGTATGGTGTGGTGGAGCGGTATGGTAGTAGCAGCGGTATAGGGGGCAGCGCGGTGTGGTGGTGGAGCAGCGGTATGGTGTAGTGCAGCAGCGGCGAGTGGTAGTGGCAGCGGCGTATGGTGAGTACAGTTAAAGTGGCGGCAGCGGTATGGTAGTAGTAGCGGTATGAGTAGCAGAGCAGGTATGGTAGTGGTAGCGGTATAGTAGTAGCAGCAGTTTTGGTAGTAGTAGCAGGGATAGTAGTAGCGGTATGTAGCGCAGCGGTATGGTAGTAGTAGCAGTATGTAGCGGCAGCGGTATGGTGGTAGTAGCGGTATGAGTAGTAGCGCGGTATAGTAGTGGCGGTATAGTGGCGGCAGCGGTATGGTGGTGGGGAGCGGTATGGTGGCAGCGGCGGTATGGTAGTGGTAGGCGGTATAGTGGCGCAGCGGTATGGTGTGTAGCGGTATGGTGGTAGCGGCGGTATGGTGGTAGCGGTATGGTGCAGCGCGAGTATGGTAGTGGTGCAGTATGGTCGCAGCGGTATGGTAGTGGTGCGTATGTGGTGGCAGCGGTATGGTGCGGCAGCGGTATGGTAGTAGTAGCGGTATGGTAGTGGTAGCGGTATGGTAGTAGCAGCGGTATGGTAGTGTAGCGCGGTATGGTAGTGTGGTGGGGGTAGTGGCAGCGGTATGGTGGTAGTGGTGGTGGTGGTAGCAGCGGTATGGTGGTGGTGGTGGCAGCGGTATGGTAGTGGTGGTGTGAGCGGCTAGGTATGGTAGTAGTGGTAGTGTGGCAGCGGTATGGTAGTGAGTGTGGTGCGCAGCGGTATGGTAGTGGTAGTGGTGGCAGCAGCGGTATGGTAGTAGTAGTAGCGGCGGTATGGTGGTGGTAGCAGGAGCAGTATGGTGGTGTAGTGTGGCAGCAGCGGTATGGTAGTGGTAGTGGTAGCGGCAGCGTATGGTAGTAGTAGTGGCAGCGGTATAGTGGTAGTAGCAGGAGCAGTATGGTAGTAGTAGTGGCAGGGCAGGTATGTAGTAGTAGCGGCAGGACGGTATAGTAGTCGGGCAGTATGGTAGTAGTAGGTCGTGGCAGCGGAGCAGGGATAGTGAGTGTGTGCAGGGGGTATGGTAGTGTAGTGGCAGCAGGGATGGTAGTAGTGTAGCAGCAGCGGTATGGTGTGTAGTAGTAGTGCAGCGGCAGTATGGTGTGGTAGCGAGTGGCAGCGGTGTGGTAGTAGTGGTAGCGGCAGCGGTATGGTAGTGTGGTGGCAGCGGTATAGTGGGGGCAGCGGTATGGTAGTAGTAGTGTAGCAGCGGTATGGTGGGAGCGCAGCGGTATGGTAGTGGTGGGAGTGGCAGCGGTATGGTAGTAGTGGCAGCGGTATAGTGGTGCAGCCCGGGATGGCGGTGGTGGTGCAGCGGTATGGCGTGTAGTGGTGGCAGGCGGTGGTGTGGCGGCGGCGGTAGTGTGTAGGCGGTGGTGGTGGTGCGGCGGCAGCGGTGGCGGTGGTGGTAGCGGCGGCGGCGGCGGTGTGGTAGTGGCGCGCGCGGCGGTGGTGTAGGGCATCAGCGGCAGCGGCGGCGGCGGTAGTAGTGTGGCAGCGGCGGTAGTAGGGAGCGGCGGTGGTGGTGCGCGGCGGTGGTAGAGCGGTGGTGGGCGGCGGCGGTAGCGGCGTGTGGCGGCGGTGGTAGTAGGGGGCGGCGGTGGTGGCGGCGGCGGCGGCGGTGGTGTGGTGGCGGCGGCGTGGTGGCGGCGGCGGCGGCGGTGGCAGCGGTGGCAGCGGTGGTAGTAGGCAGCGGCGGCGGTGGTAGTGTGGCAGCGGCGGCGGTAGTAGTGCGCGTGGTTTGGTAGTGGTGGCGGGGGCGGCGGCGGTGGTGGCGCGGTAGCGGCGGCGGTGGTGGCGGTGGTGGCAGCAGCGGCGGCGGCGGCGGTGGTAGCGGCGGCGGTGGTAGTGGTGTGGTAGCGGCGGCGGTGGTGGCGGTGGCAGGCGGCGGTGGTGGCGGTGGCGGCGGTGGTGTGGCAGCCGGGGTGGCGGTGGCAGCGGCGGCGGTGGTGGTAGGGGGCGGCGGTGGTGGCGGTGCGCAGCGGCGGCGGTGGTGGTGGCGGTGCGGCGGTGGCGGTGGCGGCGGTGGTGCAGCGGTGGTGGTGGTGGTGAGTGGCGGCAGCGGCGGTGGTGGCGGCGGTGGTAGTGGTAGCGGCGGTGGTGGCGGCGGTGGCGGTGGTAGCGGTGGTGGTGGTGCGGCGGTGGTAGTGGCAGCGGTGGCGGTGGCAGCGGTGGTAGTGGTGGACGGTGGCGGTGGCGGCGGTGGTAGTGGTGGACGGTGGCGGTGGCGGCGGTGGTGGTGGTGGACGGTGGCGGTGGCGGCGGTGGTAGGGGGTAGGGCGGTGGCGGTGGCGGCAGTGTGGTGGTAGTGGTGGCGGCAGCGGTGGCGGCAGTGGTAGTGGTGGTGGTGGCGGCGGCGGCGGCGGTGGTGGTGGCAGTGGTGGCAACGGTGGTGAGTGAGTGGCAGCGGCGGTGGTGGCGGCGGTGGTGGTGGTGGAGCGGTAGCGGTGGCAGTGGTGCGGTGGTAATGGTGGCGGTGGTGGTGGCAGCGGTGAGTGGTGGTAGCAGCGGTGGTAGTGGTGGCGGCGGCCGGTGGTGAGTGTGGCAGCAGCGGCGGTAGTGGTGGCAGTGGTAGGTGTGGTAGGTGGTTAGCAGTGTGGTAGTGGGTGGTAGTAGTGAGCGGTGGTAGCGGTGTAGTGCAGCGGTATAATGGTGGCAGCGGCAGCGGTATAATGGCGCAGCGGTATAATGGTAGTGGTAGTGGCAGCAGCGGTATAATGGTAGTGTAGCAGCGGCGGCGGTGGTGGTAGCGGCGGTGGTAGTAGTAGGGAGCGGCGGTAGTGGTAGCAGCGGCGTAGTGTAGCGTAGCGCAGAGTAGAGTGGTAGTAGTAGCAGCAGTAGTAGCAGTAGTAGTAGCAGCAGCAGTAGTAGCAGTAGTAGCAGCAGCAGTAGTAGCAGTAGTAGCAGCAGCAGTAGTAGTAGTAGTAGTAGTAGTAGTAGCAGCAGCAGCAGCAGCAGTAGTAGTAGCAGCAGCAGCAGTAGTAGTAGTAGTAGCAGTTAGTAATAGTAATAGTAGTTAGTAATAGTAGTAGTAGTTAGTAGTAGTAGTTAGTAGTAGTTAGTAGTAGTAGTAGTTAGTAGTTCGTAGTAGTAGTAGTAGTTCGTAGTAGTAGTAGTAGTTCGTAGTAGCAGTAGTAGTTCGTAGTAGCAGTAGTAGTTCGTAGTAGCAGTAGTAGTTCGTAGTAGCAGTTAGTAGTAGTCGTAGTACTAGTAGTAGTGCACATAGTACTAGAAGTAATAGCAGGCCATTGTTATTCTTTCCAGCAGGATGGTGGCTGACAATACCTCACGTTCCATCACAAGGTGGTAGACACAATACCTCACGTTCCAACACAAGGTGGTAGACACAATACCTCACGTTCCAACACAAGGTGGTAGACACAATACCTCACGTTCCAACACAAGGTGGTAGACACAATACCTCACGTTCCAACACAAGGTGGTAGACACAATACCTCACGTTCCAACACAAGGTGGCAGACAATACCTCACGTTCCAACACAAGGTGGTAGACACAATACCTCACGTTCCAACAAGGTGGTAGACACAATACCTCACGTTCCAACACAAGGTGGTAGACACAATACCTCACGTTCCAACACAAGGTGGTAGACACAATACCTCACGTTCCAACACAAGGTGGTAGACACAATACCTCACGTTCCAACACAAGGTGGTAGACACAATACCTCACGTTCCAACACAAGGTGGTAGACACAATACCTCACGTTCCAACACAAGGTGGTAGACACAATACCTCACGTTCCAACACAAGGTGGTAGACAATACCTCACGTTCCAACACAAGGTGGTAGACACAATACCTCACGTTCCAACACAAAGTGTGTTACAAAAAACGCGATTCTAAAAGCTTAGAGATCTCCAGTGAATACTAGAAAGGACTGCCCTCCTAGCATCCAGCCTGTTACTGGGTTTTCGTAACAATTAGTCAGTATCCTTGTCCAATTATCCATTAGAATTCAGTATGATTCAATAGTGCTTCAGGATTACAACTGGTAGGCTACTACCCATATAAAGAAATTAGATAAAATAGAAATGACCCAAAATGGATGAATAATAGGCTCAAATATCTACTAGGGCATAAGAAAGGAATTTATAGGCGTATCAAAAGAGGCGAGGGTCATCTTATGAATCAGTATATTGACATTAAGAGGGACATTAAAAAGGGGATAAGAAAAGCTAAAAGGGACTATGAAATTAAAGTTGCTAGGGATTCTAAAACTAACCCAAAAAGTTTTTTCCAGGTCTATAGAACAAAAGTCAGAGATAAGATAGGTCCCCTTAAAAATAACTATGGGCACCTTACTGACAAAGAGAATGAAATGTGCTTGATTTTAAATAATTATTTTCTCAGTTTTTACACAGGAAGACACTAACAATATTCCAGTAATTAATTTTTACAGTGGGCTAGAAGAAGATAAATTATGTAACATCACAGTCACTAGTGAGATGGTTGTGAAGCAGATAGATAGACTGAAGCAAAATAAGTCGCCGGGTCCTGATGAGGTTTTTTCAAGGGTTCTTAAGGAATGCAAAATGGAACTCTGTGAACCATTAACTAATATTTTTAATTTATCTCTTCAAACAGGTGTAGTGTCTGATATGTGGAAGATGGCTAATGTAACTCCTATTTTTAAAACAGGGGACAAGTCGTTACCGTCAAATTACCGCCCAATAAGCCTGACCTCAATTGTAGGCAAATTACTAGAGTCAATTATAGCTGAGATTATAAGAAGCCATCTCGATAAGCATAGCTTGATTAATGATACTCAGCATGGATTCACAAGAGGCCGGTCTTGTCTAACTAATTTATTAACTTTCTTCAGTAAAGCTTTTGAGGCTGTTGACCACAATAAAGAATTTGATATTATTTACTTAGATTTTAGTAAGGCTTTTGATAGAGTTCTGCACCATAGACTGTTAAAGAAAGTGGCAGCTCATGGCATTGGGGGAAAAATGCTCTCGTGGATCGAGTCATGGCTCACTGACAGGAAGCAGAGAGTGTCCATAAATGGGGTTAAATCCGAGTGGGGATCTGTAACAAATGGCGTTCCACAGGGATCAGTCTTGGGCCCGTTGTTGTTTATAATATATATCAATGATCTTGATGAGGGAATTACTAGTGATATGAGCAAATTCGCCGATGACACAAAGATAGGTAGGATAATTGATTCAAACGTAGATGTTATGGAACTTCAGGAGGATTTAAACAAACTCTATTCTTGGTCAGAAAAGTGGCAGATGCAGTTCAATGTAGATAAATGCAAGGTTCTGAAGCTTGGGAGTGCCCATAACCCTAGTACTTATAAGTTAAATGATGTAGAACTTAGCCATACAGATTGCGAAAAGGACTTGGGGGTTATGGTGAGCAGCAACCTTAAACCAAGACAGCAATGCCTAAGCGTACGTAATAAGGCAAATAGATTACTGGGATTTATATCAAGAAGTGTAAGCAACAGAAGTCCAGAGGTCATACTGCAGCTTTATACATCATTAGTAAGGCCTCACCTAGATTATGCAGCTCAGTTCTTGTCTCCGTATTACAAAATGGACATAAATTCGTTAGAAAACATTCAGCGTAGGATGACTAAATTAATACATAGCATTAGAAATCTTCCTTATGAAGAAAGATTGAAGACTCTTAAGTTACATTCACTTGTTAGACGAAGAATGAGGGGAGACCTGATCGAAGTGTATAAGTGGAAGATAGGTATTAATAAAGGGGATATTAATAAGGTCTTGAGGATGTCTCTCCAAGAGAGAACCCGCAGTAATGGATTTAAATTAGACAAGTTTAGATTTAGAAAGGACATAGGAAAGTATTGGTTTGGAAATAGAGTAGTTGATGAGTGGAACAGTCTACCTAGTTGGGTTATTGAGGCTGGGACTTGGGTAGTTTCAAATCTAGATTGGATAAGTACATGAGTGAGAGGGGTTGGATTTGAGTGGGACTTTCACATCAGAGCTTATTTCTTGGGTGGCATTGAAAATTGGGTTGGGCAAATGTTTTGTTAGTGGGATGGGCCAGCAGGCCTCCTGCAGTGTTCCTCCTTTCTTATGTTCTTATGTTCTAACTAGAGAAATTAAAATTTAATAAATTTATTAAGTCTAGAGGTATATTATCAAATTAAATTAAATTAATCACAGTAATCAACAAAATAAAAATAATCACTTCCCTCGTATACAATAGTATTGTGCTGAAAGCACGTATCACATTTATAATTCTTAAGTACCGTCTGGTACATTAACATTTAATAAGATATTACAAATATGTACAGGTAAGTTTGAGTGTAAGTGCTCTAAGTAGTTCGCTATGTCTCAAGACTCGACTAGACTTAAACAAGTGACTGACAAAATCAAATAAACTAAGTTCTTGACCAACTGGCAATCAGAACAGTCTGCTTGAACAACAAAACGACTGATAAGCCGAACAGCAATATAACAAGCAACTGCGACACAGAATCAGGAACAAGGAGATAATATAACGACACTAAGTAGGGACCATTTGCAGATCCTCCACAAAAGTCACAAAACTCCCATACTACTGAATCTAAGTTCAGCATAAGAAAATCCCCGACTGTGATAATACACAGATACCAGTACAAGTTAGGTCAGAAGCTACAGCTCAGGACCTGAATTGTTCAGAGTGTCTATGCGACACACAACCTCAGTACAACGTCGAAAATCACTAAGTCTATACAATGTTCTGTGAACAGAGTTCTACAGAACTAACAAGAATAATGAGACAGACAATCTGTCCAACCACCAAGAGAGTCTAGACCAGACTGAATACTTCAGGTGAGGTGAGGACACCCCCCCCCTCGATCACGTGATAGCTCCGTGCACAGCTGCAGCTCAGAAACAGAAGCCGGCAGTCTTACGAGCCACAAGCAATAATTACAGTAGTTAGACAATCAAGACTTGAACTGAGCACTTAATATGTTACATCCTACCTCACAAAAGTCAAATAATAATATAAAGCAATATATTTACGATTTAGCTATTATCACAAATATAAGCAATATAAAATTATATGAGAAGGTAATAATATATATATATATATATATATATATATATATATATATATATATATATATATATATATATATATATATATATATATATATATATATATATGTGTGTGTGTCGTGCCGAATAGGCAGAACTTGCCATCTTGGCTTAAATAGCAAGGCTCATCTTGCCATATAGGACAAGTGAAAATTTGTGTATGCAATAATTCCGCCAAATTCATTCTGAACCTAACGAAAAAAAATATATTTCACTGTGTTTGTTTAGTATTAAATTATTGTAAACAAATTTAAAATATATTTAGTTGGGTTAGGCTAAAATAAATTGTTCTTGCTATAATAAGGTTAGGTAAGTTTTCTAAGTTCCTTTTGGTGCAAAATTATAAATTTTTACATCAACATTAATGAAAAAAATGTATCTTTAAA
>NC_091364.1:13339401-13371901 GCF_038502225.1 Cherax quadricarinatus | reverse complement strand
ATGAGGGGAAAGGGGGAGACAAGTAAGGACAAAAGAAGATTGGGAAGAAAGGAGTGATTACGAAGATGAAAAGGGTAAATAGACGAAAAGGTAATGGATAGAAGTGGGGGGTGGAGAGAGATAGGATAGAAGATAATAAGGACAAGAAGTGTGTATGATGGTAGCAAAAGATGGGCATGATGAAGGAGAGAGATGGGGAGATAAATGAAGAAAATAATTTATGTTATTTGTGTAAGGGAAAATGAGGATAATGAGAGGGCAAGACATGGAAGAAGGAGAGGATAAAGGAGGATGAAGAAGGAATCATCCGGGAATGAGAAGAATAATAAAATGTGGCAGGATGATGAGTATCCGGAAGAGGAAAGATAAGATGGGAGTGATGAGAAGTGCATTGATGAGAAAGGTTATACTGATTATAAATTGATGATGAAGGAACAGAAGAGTGAAGAGGATGATGAGGAAAGTAGAGGACAAAGAAACGAGTAATAGAGAACACGTGGAATAAGGCAAGCCAAGGGAGGAGAGAGAAACGAGAAGAGAAAAAGGAGAGAGAGAGAGAGAGAGAGAGAAAGAGAGAAAGAGAGAAAGAAAGAGAGAAAGAGAGAAAGAAAGAGAGAAAAAGAGAGAGAGAGAGAGAGAGAGAGAGAGAGAGAAAGAGAGAAAGAGAGAAAGAGAGAGAGAGAAAGAGAGAGAAGTGAGAAAGAAACCTGAGGTAAACCAAAGGAGGGTTTAGAACCGTTTTACATTGTTTAACATAATGTTTGTTGTTTACCTACCTAGACTCCTTTGGTAGTATTAATATTAATTATATACAAACGATAGTAAACAAAAAAAAATTTAGCTGTCAAAGATATTTGAAGGTATTTAGGGTATTATGGGGTTGCTGAATTCGAAAATGTCAGTAAGTTTTTCAAATTGGCTCTAGTTTGTGAGATATTGCATACCAACCCTCAATTAACAGGGAACTTAACCATAACGCGTGTACATGTACATGTAGTGACAATTTGTTATGTAGTTTTAATAAAAATCAGAATTTTATTTTTAATCGATTTAATAAATAACAAAAAAGGCGGGTTATTTGTGTAATCTATTTAATATTTAGCAAAGGGAGTTGTATCAGCAACCACCACTTGACAATATTGTAATCTCTATTTTATTTTCTCCAGATAAACATGAGTTCTTCACGAAGAGTCTGCTTAAACAATCCCATTATATTTTGCTACTTTGTGGCGAATACCCTTTGCAGAAACAAAGAAAAAAATCACAGATTTTGTGAAACAAGCTTGTCTTGCTTATTTTAGAGGAGCACCTGGAGACCAAGACAAGTCTTGAGTTACCCTTATGGCTTACAAAACCTGTGTAGAATACTTACTACAGTGGAAAAATAGGCGAAGTAAAAGTTTAAAATTGGGTGTGTCTGTGGTGTGGAGAGAACTGAAAACCATCAGCATGATTGTTATTTCTGTATGGTGAATGTGAAAGGTTTTAATCGATACTAGAAAGTCAAGTGGGAATATCCTGATCTGGAGTCAGCAAGGATCACTGTGGCACACAGTGATGACGTTATCATACCAGTGTTTACAACACTGTCTGACCTTTCCTTGTCAGATGTTGAAGAAACTCAGAGTATAGGATGGAACACAGGTTATAATAGTGAAAGTGAATATGAAGTAAGGATTTCAGCACCCCAGCAGTTCTCCCAAGAAAAACTCAATGATCTGATACGTGACCTAGGTCTGTCAAAGCAAACATCTGAACATTTAACATCCAGACTGAAAGAATAGAACTGTCTACAAGAAGAAGGTAAAACAACAGCTTATCAAACAAGAGAAGTTGAACTCCTTCCTTACTTCAACCAAGATGAAGAACATGTGAACTTTTATACTGCAATAACATCCCTGGACTTCTTCAACTGAGACTTGAATATCGACCAGGAGATTACCAGCTGTTTATAGAAAGTACTAGTAGAACCTTGAAATGTGTCTTATTGCACAATGGTAACCAGTATACATCTCTTCCAATTGCTCACTCAACAAAACAGTGTTGATGACCAACATTGAAGAAAATCATACAACGTTTTCATATGCAGTAATTAGTGGTGTCTGAATTATCTTACTGTGTTAGTTGGTTATTATACAGAATAAAGTGATATGTATTACATGATTTGACTTTTGCATTATCTGAAAAATAATTTTAATGCAATTTGTAAGTTAGTCTATGTTACAAAAAACGCGATTCTAAAAGCTTAGAGATTTCCAGTGAATACTAGAAAGGACTGCCCTTCTAGCATCCAGCCTGTTACTGGGTTTTCGTAACAAGTAGTCAGTATCCTTGTCCAATTATCCATTAGAATTCAGTATTATTCAATAGTGCTTCAGGATTACAACTGGTAGGCTACTAACTAGAGAAATTAAAATTTAATAAATTTATTAATTATTAAGTTGTCAAGGCGTAAATCAATTAAATTAAATTAATCACAGTAATTAAAATAATATCACTTCTCTCGTTTACAGTATTATTGTGCTGAAAGCACATGTCACATTTATAATTCTTAAGTACCGTCTGGTACTTTAACATTTAATAAGATATTACAAATATGTACAAGTTTATGTATGTGTGTAAGTGCTCTAAGTAGTTCGTTATGTCTCAAGACTCGACTAGACTTAAACAAGTGACTGACAAAGTCCTCAAATAAACTAAGTACTTGACCAACTGGCAATCAGAACAGTCTGCTTGAACAATAAAAAGAATGCTAAGCCCAATAGCAATATAACAAGCAACTGCGACAAAGAATCAGGAACAAGGAGATAATATAACGACACTAAGTAGGGACCATCTGCAGATCCTCCACAAAAGTCACAAAACTCCCATACTACTGAATCTAAGTTCAGCATAAGAAAATCCCCGACTGTGATAATACACAGATACCAGTACAAGTTAGGTCAGAAGCTACAGCTCAGGACCTGAGATGTTTCGAGTGTATGTGACACACAACCTCAGTACAACGTCGAAAATCACTAAGTCTATACAATGTTCTGTGAACAGAGTTCTACAGAACTAACAAGAATAATGAGACAGACAATCTGTCCAACCACCAAGAGAGAGTAGACCAGACGGAATACTTCAGGCGAGGTGAGGACACCCCCCCTCGATCACGTGATAGCTCCGTGGACAGTACTGCCCCGCAACACAAGCCGGCAGTCTAACGAGCAAAGAGCGATAATTACAGTAGTTAGACAATCAAGACTTGAACTGAGCACATTATGTTATATCTTACCTAACAACATAAGTCAAATAATAATATAAAGCAATACATTTACGATTTAGCTATTATCGCAAATATAAGCAATATAAAATTATATGAAAAGGTAATATACATTATATTCATAATCATAATATACATTATATATATTGCAACCCATTCAGGGGTTTCAACAGTCTAGCCTGATCAAGATATTTTTCACATCTATTATGCTTTTCAGTGGGATACCAAGTTTATCAGAAACTAGAACCAATTAAGCAAAACCGATGACATATTCGGTATTAGCACCACAAACGTCCCCTAAAATCGGTGTAATATCATTCGCCAGAAAATGAGTGTCTAGAAGATAGTAATATTAATATTATTTATATACAAAAGATAGTAATATTAATTTATATGCAGAAGATAATATTAATATTATTAATATTCAGAAAATAGTATTAATGTTATTTATCATTCATTAAATGTATTCATTTCGAATCATGCAGTGATTTATGCAGTATATAAATAAATGAAAATAGGTTTGTGAAACTGAGGCATGAGATAAGTAGTGTTACATAGTTCAAGGTTCCTCCCTAGACAAGTAGTATTACATGGCTCAAGGTTCCTCTGCCATGTTCTTCTGCAGACAAGTCGTGCTACATGGCTCAAGGTGCTTCCTGTTTTCCTAAATATTTTTATCACTCTGTATGTAATCTTGCTTGGATCCAATTGTCGTATTACCAACATTTGTCAAGGAAGACACCTCGCAGAGCAAGCTTTAACTGGCACAAAGTTTCGCTTGGTGTAGAGCTTTATCAAGTCACGGAAACTTTATTCAGAGGATACCCCACGCAATCCCAGAAGTCACGATTTGATTCAAAACTTTCCACTATTAATAAAACTCTCTCAATAAAACCTTCTCCTACAACACTTTTGTTACACGTCAGATTGTTTTGCAGAGCGATCCTTGCCAACTAGGCCAAGCTGTTGTAGATGAATGGTTCACAGAACCGACACGTTGATAAATTAGACACATGTGCAACTCTTGGGTATCTTTATTAAGGAAACGTTTCGCCACACAGTGGCTTCATCAGTCCATACACAGGAGAAAATGTGACACCACCTACGACTGCTGCACCTCTCCTGCCTACGGTTTATAAGCTGCTTCTCCGCTCATATGCCGTATTCTATTCAAGATTGATGGACTGACCACATCGACTCAAGGTTGAGGGACTGGTTACCTCATTCTCCTCCTGTTCAAGTTTCTTCTGTGTATGGACTGATGAAGCCACTGTGTGGCGAAACGTTTCCTTAATAAAGATACCCAAGAGTTGAACTTGTGTCTAATTTAGTGGGCCAAGCTGGTATGATTTGAACTTGTATATTCATCTCCCCGATCTTCATCCTTCTCTCTGGCTCATCCATTCATGCTCTTCCTTTTTGCCTAACCATTCTTTCTCCTAGTCACTGAATTCCATTATCCTCCCTTCCTCCTTATTTGCATACTTTTATCTTCTTTTCGTAGCGCACCTCAAAACCTCCTTCGACTCTTCGCCATATTCTAGCAGCCTTCCCCATCCACCTACCCTCAAATCCTCTCTACCTACAAATCCTTCCAGTTCCGCAACCTGCAAATATTCCCTACTTTCCTATGCACTCCTTCCTTATATCTCCCTATTCACTCCAGTTCTTCTCCCACTTATCTACACATTTATTTTTTCCATTTCCCCATCATAATGCTCCATTCCCTCCTCCCTTTCCTTAAACTTTGCTTTTTTCTTTATCCACTTCTTGTACATTCTACTCTCCTTATCCTCCTACCTACTCCTCCATCTTCCTATTCCTTCCCTCCTCCCATTCCACCCACCTTATCTCTTCCATCTTCCCACTCCACCCCACCTCTTACTTTCCCTTCTCTTCCCCCCCCCTTTCTCCCCACCCTACTCCCAGCCTGTGAAACAACTCCATCACGGGCGCATCTAACCCACTTACACTAACAATATTTTGTGCTTACCTCCCCATCGCAATCTGGGAATAGGGTGATATATCGCCCGTGGACAGACCAGCTCCGCCACTCCCCCACTGAGGCTGATCCGAGGCCTGCCGTCCTAGCCAAGAGCCATAGAGTCGTCCTCTAGCTATCGTTCTAAGACCAGCCACACTTACCTACTATCCATCCTGACTGTATTCGCTTCTAATACATTTTCAGCTATCAAGTAAAAAAATAAAAATATATGAATCATTAAAGCAGAAATGAAAGGAATATTAGTAAATGTTTCTCACACACGTGATATATTAAGACGTAACGAGCGACCAAGATCGTAAAGGGGAAAAAACCTCCGGACGTATTTATGATCTATCAATGGCTTGTTTTACGGCCGAGTGCCACGGAGAAATGGCTCCTCGCTGATGGCACCCCGATTTATGGCGTCCGGGTGCCCGAGGAGGCGATATTGGTGCTATATTGGGTTACTTAGCGGTCATCGTGTTAGGGATAAAAGGGCCAGGGGTGCGTGGGTGGGTGTGTGTGTGTGTATGTGTGCTTATGTGTACAGGTTTGTATTTGTGCGCTATACGTGTGTGATTCTACATGTGTTGGCGTGATGCGTGTATAAAGAGATAATCTAAATTTTTAATTGGGTGGACCGGTCGGTAAGCCAGCGGAAGGCCTTAGTCAGATGACCAAAACATTTGGTGGTGGGTCATCATATAAATTAGAGCCGCTTCAGGAAACTCTTGTAATGTTTCCTGACGAGTCTTACCTAACCTAACTTTATATATGTAAGTATACGTGAATGTTTGTACATTTGTACGTGTGTGTACGTGTGTGTGCGGGCGTGTCCTTATGTATGTATGTGTATATGTATGGTGCATGTGTACCTGTACTTATGTACTAGTCAAGACGTTGATTTTCATCTCTTGTGAGTCCGAGTTAATACGAAATTGTACTTGCCAGAGAACAGCGCACTCAGCTCGCACATTGAGTGTCCGTGGTTCGATCCTCGGAACAGGTGGAAACATTGGGCATGCTTCCTTAATATACCTGCAGTACCTGTTCACCTAGCACCAAGTAGGTACTTAAAGGTTAGCACACTGGTGTTGGTCGCATCCTGGAGACAAAATTAACCCAAGTTGCCCGAAATGCTCTGCATAACCAGGGGCTGTCTATACAGTACGTCAGTGATGTCAGCTATGGTCTGTATAAGTTATATCATATACTTGTAGAAATAAATAAATAATTATTATTACTATTATGCTCATGGTATCACGTCTTCATTTATGAAATATTATATTACAACTTAAAAACACGAAACAATTGAAGTATTCTACCACCATTTGTAAATAAAAAAGGTCTAGTATTATTTTAGCACTGTTTTATGCCAGTTTGCAATTACTTATTACCCCCGTGTGCTTTCTGCTAGAAGTACTGAGAAATGCTTTATTCATTATATCTAATGATCAATTACGTAGCTATCACGTCTCCTCTTCTATCGACGGATAAAGGCAGAAGAGGATCGTATCAAGAACAGAGAAGTGTCGTATTTCATAAATTTTGGATATTTCTTCATCTATGAACTCTGGACTACAAATACATAAAGCTCTCAAAAACATTGATGAGCAAATAGACAGTTTAACTCTATCCTGATGTGAAGAATAATAGTGGACATAGGAACAGTTATTTTGTAGGTTTTCTGTAAATTTTAAATTTGAAGTAATTATTACCTAGAGTACCAGGGTTGGGCTAATATTTTGTTAGTGGGATGGATTGCGAAGTAACTGCCTAGTATGGGCCAACAGGCCTGCTGCAGTGTTCCTCCTTTCTTATGAGCCTGATGTCGTCATGCATCAGGTTTTTCTTTGTTGTGGGATATGATGGTGAAGTGTAGTCTTGACCCTTTATATGCCTTCCTTTAATGCATTGTTTTTATAGTTCCTTGATAATGTGAGAAGTCACGAAAGCGCTTGGAGTTTCACTATTCTTTCACAGTGGCTGTTTTCCATATTCTAATATATATATATATATATATATATATATATATATATATATATATATATATATATATATATATATATATATATATATATATATATATATATATATATATATATATATATATATATATATATATATATATATATATATATATATATATATATATATATATATATATATATATATATATATATATATATATACATGCTGGCCGAGACTCGATCCCGGCCAGCAGCAGTTAATATATAGACTGCTCGTAAAGGCTGGTATTCAACCGGGAGGAGATTCAAATTAGCTCTGAGCTTGCCAGGGCCAGATATGTTCTCGCAAAATGAAGCGAGTCTAGTTCGCTAGGCTCATGTTGTTCATAGGATTGATGATGTAATGGTTAAAGAATCGCGAACAATATTCTGCTTCCCACTGGGTGAGACAAGGTGACGCGGGATCGAATCTCGGCCAGCCGCAGTTTCGTTAATTATATATATGTCGTGCCGAATAGGTAAAACTTGTCAATTTACAAGAACTCGTTTAAAATTAGGTCCTTTCTAAAATTTTCTCAAATACATTTAAAGATATGTTTTTTTAATTTATGTTAATGTAAAAATTAATAATTTTGTACCAAAAGCACCTTAGAAAACTTAGCTAACCTTATTATAACAAGCGCTATTTAATTTAGCCTAATCTAACTAAATATATTTTAGATAAGTTTACAATAATTTAATAATAAACACAATGAATGATTTTTGCGAAATTATTGCATTACACAAATTTTCCCTTGCCTTATTCAGCAAAAAGAGCGTTGCTATTTAAGCCAAAATTGCAAGTTTTACCTATTCGGCACGACATATATACATATTATACCTCCGCAAAAACACAAATACATACACACACACACACACACACACTATCTGACAGGCAACAAGTCATGGTACGTGACGAGGTGTCAGAGTGGGCGCCTGTGACAAGCAGGGTTCTACAGGGGTCAGTCCTAGGAACTGTGCTGTTTTTGATATATGTGAATGACATAACGGAAGGGATAGACTCAGAAGTGTCCCTGTTTGCAGATGATGTGAAGTTAATGAGGAGAAACAAATCGGTCGAGGATCAGGCAGGACTACAAGCCTGGTCCAGCAACTGGCTCCTGGAATTTAACCCTGCCAAATGCAAAGTCATGAAGATCGGGGAATGGCAAAGAAGACCACAGACAGAGTATAGTCTAGGTGGCCAAAGACTGCAAACCTCACTCAAGGAAAAAGATTTTGGGGCGAGTATAACACCGAGCACATCTGAGGCGCACATCAATCAGATAACTGCTGCAGCATACGGGCGTCTGGCAAACCTCAGGATAGCATTCCGATACGTCAGTAAGGAATCGTTCAAGACTCTGTACACCATTTACGTCAGGTTAAGGGAAATTGGCCTGACGACACTGGAGGACAGGAGGGTCAGGGGAGACATGATAACGACATATAAATACTGCGCGGAATAGACAAAGTCGACAAAGACATGATGTTCCAGAGATGGGACACAGAAACAAGGGGTCACAATTGGGAGTTGAAAACTCGGATGAGTCAAAGGGATGTCAGGAAGTATTTCTTCAGTCAGAGTTGTCAGGCAGTGGAATAGCCTAGAAAGTGACGTAGTGGAGGCGGGAACCATACATAGTTTTAAGATGAGGTTTGATAAAGCTCATGGAGCAGGGAGAGAGGACCTAGTAACAATCAGTGAAGAGGCGGGGCTAGGAGCTGTGAATCGACCCCTGCAACCACAAATAGGCGAATACATACACACACAAACACACACACACACACACACACACACACACACATGCGGGCAGAAGTGTACTAATAGTGTCACACCCTTACGTGCCACTAACCACACCTTTTTTTTCCCAAAATTCGAGTTAATTTAATTGCGAAACACCTCCTTGAATACGAGGACGGAGTCGAGTAGCACGCACCTGCCTCTGTGTCCTGCTAACCACACTCCTTATTCTAGGAGACTTTCAACTGCCTGGGGCAGGATCTGAATAGATATGTACACACAAGAGACGTGGAGCTTTTCTAAAGGCAAGTGTGACCAGTAATGAGCTGAGTTTACACACGTGTGCTTTCTCAAAGATCAGTTTTTATGGCATTAGCGTTGACAGCTCAAACATGTAATGGTAACCACACAGCGACGTCTCGCTATTTTGGTTTCTTCCCTGGCTGACACATTCACTAATTAATGTAGCACACTCACTCGCAGGCATAAATAAGCACATGTATACATAATATTCATTCTCTCTCTCTCTCTCTCTCTCTCTCTCTCTCTCTCTCTCTCTCTCTCTCTCTCTCTCACACATACAAGCCAGGAGCTGTGAATCGACCCCCCCCACACACACACACACACACACACAGTTGTTAGGAAGTGGAATAATATGAAGAGTGATGTAGTGGAAGCAGTATCCGAACATAGCTTTAAGAAGAGATACGATTAAGCTCATGGAGCAGGGAGAAAGTGGACTTAGTAGCGACCAGTGAAGAGGCGGGGTCCAGGAGCTATGACTCGAGTCCGGCAACCACAACTAGGCAAGTACAAACAGGTAAGTACATACACACAAATTTGACCTCGCGGAGACATGCTCACCACAAAATATACTTCAGAAAATATACAAGGTAGACAAACTCTTCCACACCCGAGGCTTCAAGAGGAAAGATGGTAGACCTACCTGGAGGTTATTCCGGGGATCAACGCCCCCGCGGCCCGGTCCATGACCAGGCCTCCCGATGGATCAGGGCCTGATCAACTAGGCTGTTACTGCTGGCCGCACGCAGTCCAACGTACGAGCCACAGCCCACGAACACACTTTAGTCTTGGACACATTAACAAGTATTATTTCTATGTTGTAGTGGTAAAGATTTACAATGATCTAGGAACTAAGTAAAGTTAGGAAAAAAAAAATCGTAGGTTTCAAGCAGATCCGACGACTTTGATCACTCTACCAAACAACAATGAGGCGGTCCCAAGTTATTATTATTATTATTACTATTATTTTTATTACACAAAAAGCTCACATAGCAGAAATAAACTTTATTACCATGTTTCGATCCGACTTGAACCATTAACTAGTCACATTGTGACTAGTTAATGGTCCAAGTCGGACCGAAAGATCCTCCTAAGTTTCCTTCTGCTATGTTCTTCACAATATTGTGCCTTTGTGGGTTTTGTTATTATTTCATTATTATTATTTGTATTATTATCTTTCTTTCTTGGTAGGCAGCAAGTGTAAGAGAAGGATCTTGAAGACGAGCGGTAAGCTACTACTGGGAGTGTGTCTCTGTATCCGTCTTCCCAAGACTGGTTTTTGTGGGCCCTGACACCAAGACGACCATAAAACTGCAGAATGTCTCTATCCCTAGCAACCTTGCCCACCCTGCCTGCCCATCCACCCACACACACTCCCACACACACACACACACACACACACACACACACACACACACACACACACACACACACACACACCTTTCCCACCCACCTAGAGGAAGGCCCTGGCTCCCTCATCCATGACACAATAGACCAACATTACCCAGACACTTAATGTTCGCTGATGTATCACCAACACAACAATCAGGCTTAATATTTTTTACCCAAACAGACAGGCAGACAAATACACACACACACACACACACACACACACACACACACACAAGTAGTGATCAGCAAGGAGCTCTTAGGTTTGCATCAAGTTTCGCTCCCACAACTAGCAATTTTAATTATGTAGACCTAGCTAAGTCGTTTTGTATGTTGCAAAAATATGGTGACCTGACGCCTGATGCGGTTAATTTCTGCAAAGGGATGGTCTATGTTACCTTACTCCGTCCTGTGTTCCTCAACTGGCCTCTGCGATTTATCAAAGCATACAAGGATCTCAGTAACGATCAGACCTTGCGTCTCACATAAGCCAATAAATCTAACTCGTCTGTCATTTTAGGTGAAGTTGAATAATCTGATAAGATGAACAGTTTACTAAGGGATAATGAAACGTACGAACTTAAAAAAAAAAAACCTGGAACAGGTAAACTCTCACTTCAATAAACGACTTAAAACGTTATTGAAGGGGAATGATGAATTAATTAAATGTCCGCCAGCAAGAAAAGCACTCTACCATATGATAAATTAGACGCATGTGCAACACTTGGGTATCTTTATTGAGGAAACGTTTCGCCACACAGTGGCTTCATCAGTCCATACAAAGGAGAATGGTGAAGAACAGGAGGAGTTTGAGGTAATCAGTCCCTCATCCTTGAGTCGATGTGGTCAGTCCATCAATCTTGAAAAGAATACAGCATATATGCGAAGAAGTGGCTTATATACTGTAGGCAGGAGAGGTGCAGCAGTCGTAGGTGGTATCACATTTGTCCAATGTGGAAGTAGGTCGTGCCCAAGAGTTAGGCAAGTGAAGAATTCCCTGTATTAAGATCCCAAGATGTTGCTGTGTCAGACAGGAATGTAGATGAATGGTTGAAAGAATTCTTCACTTGCCTAACCCTTGGGCACGACCTACTTCCACATTGGACAAATGTGACACCACCTACGACTGCTGCACCTCTCCTGCCTACAGTATATAAGCTACTACTTCGCATATATTCTGTATTTTTTTCAAGATTGATGGACTGACCACATCAACTCAAGGCTGAGGGACTGATTACCTCAGACTCCTGTTCTTCACCATTCTCCTTTGTATGGATTGATGAAGCCACTGTGTGGCGAAACGTTTCCTCAATAAAGATACCCAAGTGTTGCTTATGTGTCTAATTTATCAACTTGTCGGTTCTCTGAACATACTCTACGATATCTTTATGGATTAATCAAGACCCATAAACGCAACCTGTCCTATAATAAGTTCAGTAGGCTCGGCTACACACAACTTATCCAAATGGCTAATTAAACTTCTAACTCCTACGGTCGGAAAGATTTCGGATGCCCACATTAAAAATAATGTTGACCTTAGAGAGAGGCTCCAGAAATTGGAAATATCACATGACTTACTCTTGTGAGTTTTGATGTTACAGCACTGTTTACTAGAGTCCCTGTCCCTGATTTGCTTACAAATCTTGAAGAGGAACTAGAAAACTTATCCATGCCTTATCTCACTAACATAATTATTGAACTTGTTAAGCTTTGTGTGATGGACTGTAATTGTGTATTTAAAGATAAATACTACGCTCAAAAACAAGGCATAGCCATGGAAAATTTGCTTATTCCATTACTCAGCAACTTGACTCACGAAATCGTAATGACTCTCTGACCGCGGGTTCAAATCCCGACCGTGGTATGGTTTGTTTACTCAGCAACTTGTATATGGAATTCTAAAGATATCCTCCCTAGAAAAGCCAAGTAGTTCAGATACATAGACAATGTTCTGTGTCTGTGGCCTAGAGATCACGATATTAATGAGCTCCTTCCTAGACTCAGTGATTTAGTACCCTCAGTTAAGTTTACAACCGAGTAGATAACAGACTGCCTTTCCTGGATGTTCTTATCCATCGCGTTGACAAGAAGTTGAATTTTACAGTGTACAGGAAGTCAACTAATGTGTCGTCATACATTCACTTATTCCAGTCATGAGTCCAGGGTTAAAAGGAGTGTTTTCCTTACAATGTCTTTGAGAGTTCTACATATTTGTAAACCGGAATATTTTGATGAAATTAATAAGATATTCAACATAGCCACTAAACTGAGATATCTTGAGGATTTTGTTAAGAAGGCGGCCAAGAAGACTTTCTAAAGGACTGAACCTAGGGAAGTACCTGGCAGGAAAAATACTTTTTTTTTTTTTTTTTACACAGTGAGAATATGGATAGTCTGCGTGATGCATTAAAGAAGTTCAATTTAAACATTGTCTTCAAGAGCATCGTAACAGTGAAGCAGAAGTTCATTAAGAATGCACCAGCCAAAATTGTTGAGGATGTTTACAAGGTCCTATGCAAACTATGCTCTCTTTCGTACGTCGGGCAGACAAGTAAACCACTTCAAGTCAGATTAGCCAACATCAGTACTCGGTAAGGACAGCTCAGGAGTCAGTTCTTGCAATCATCTGCCGTGGTGGGCAGAAGCTCAAGTCATTGTTCCCAATAGTTTCATTATAGAAAGGAACATAATTGAATTCTCTCTCATCAAACATGATAGTAATAGCTCATATAATTCAAACGATGGAACATACATACTCGATAGTTATTTAGTAGTCAATTGTGCACAATCTTAAGCAAGGATGCTCGACAAAATCCCAGGATTACTCATTATGTAACAGGTCCTCGTGAGGATTTGCTAACGTTAAACCAATGTTCTCTGCACTTTTCCTACACATTTCGCTCGTCGGGAATCCTGGAGAATACACGGCCATAGTCTCTCTCGCACTGAGAGACTATTGCAGTGTTAGCGCTCAATTACTCGGGTTTCGTGGAGAGGGCAGACTATGATAGAGTGTTCCACACGATTAGGCCCGTCGGAGATCGTGTTCCAACTTCAGCAGTCATATATGGGGAATTCCATAATATTAGTAAATCTGCTTATGCCTTGCATACAAGTACAATTATACAAGTGGATGCGACTAATATTATATATATATATATATATATATATATATATATATATATATATATATATATATATATATATATATATATATATATATATATATGTGTGAGTTTCTCAGGACAGCCTAGTGTTAACAGTGCATTTGTCAAGGAGCAGGATAGGTAAGTAAGTGGGTAGTAGGTAAACATGATCTGTGTAGAATGGGTAATAGGTAAATATGTAGAGATCTGTGTAGAGTCTGGTGGTATTTCTGGAACATTCTCTGACATAGTGTAGGTTAACAACTAGTGAATCTGAGTAATATTGCAATGTTACATATAGCTTGAGTTTAAGGGTGTATTAACCACTTCGGTAAAACGATTCCATATGGCAATAGATCAGTCGATATCGAATAGATGCGGTTTTTGGGCTGACTTCTGCGTTTCCATAATATTCTGCATCTTGCTTTCTGTAAACCTTTTAGGTCCTCTACCTTCTCTTACCCCGGAAGGGTATGAGGGCACGGGGAAGGTGGGGTGTTTGGGTCTGTGACGCTCACGCTCTGTGATATGGGCAGTCACTGATACCTTCTGCCTTGCCTCAAAGAATTGTCCCCGTCCCCATCTATTGCTATCTTGCAAAATTCTATAGCTCCTGACGACGCACGGGAGTGCGAAAGATCTAAAGATTTCCATCCGCATATGGCTCATATGGCTTGTTCTGCATTGTTAAGATCGCCTGTTTGCGATTGTATTTTTATATATATATATATATATATATATATATATATATATATATATATATATATATATATATATATATATATATATATGCATGCATCATCAGCACACAGACTCAGAAATGTGTCTGTTTGCAGATAATGTGAAGCTGATGAGAAGAATTCAATCGGACGAGGACCAGGAAGAACTACAAAGGGAACTCGACAGGCTGCAGGCCTGGTCCAGCAACTGGCTCCTCGAGTTTAACCCCACCAAGTGCAAAGTCATGAAGATTGGGGAAGGGCAAAGAAGACCGCAGACGGAGTACAGTCTAGGGGGCCAGGGACTACAAACCTCATTCAAGGAAAAGGATCTTGGGGTGAGTACAACACCGGGCACATCTCCTGAGGCGCACATCAACCAAATAACTGCTGCAGCATATGGGCGCCTAGCAAACCTAAAAAATCGTTCAGGACCCTGTATACCGTGTACATTAGGCCTATATTGGAGTATGCAGCACCAGTTTGGAACCCACACCTAGCCAATCATGTAAGGAAATTAGAGAAAGTGCAAAGGTTTGCAACAAGACTAGTCATGTCCTAAGAGGCATGTCCTACGAGGAGAGGTTAAAGAAAATCGGCCTGACGACACTGGGAGACAGGAGGGATAGGGCGGATAAGATAACGACATATAAAATACTGAGAGGAATCGACAACGTGGACAGACAGGATGTTCCAGAGATGGAACACAGCAACAAGGGGACACAGTTGGAAGTTGAAGACTAAGATGAATCACAGGGATGTTAGGAAGTATTTCTTCAGTGGCAGAATTGTCAGGGAGTGGAATAGTCTGGGAAGTGATGTAGTGGAGGCAGGATCCATACATAGCCTTAAGAAGAGGTACGATAAAGCTCATGGAGCACGAAGAGTGACCTAGTAGCGGCCAGTGACGAGGTGGGGACAGGAGCTGTGAATCGACCTCTTCAAACACGAGGTGAGTACACACACTCAGACGACGACGACAATTAAAAGAAGGACAAATAAGGAAAATAAAAAAAAGTTTAGAGATGAATTATAACGCACGAAGGAAAACCTGAAAGGGGGAAGAAAGGAAGCAGAAGAAACAAAATAATATGACTTACCAAAGAAGAATGACAGTGATAAAGGAAATAACTAAGTGACAGTAATGGAGGATACAGAAATAGGAAGACTGAGGCAGTGGGCAGGATAAAACAACTTCAGGGACAGGTTTTTTTTTTTTTTGACAAGTAAAGAGAACATACACAAAGAAAAAAAAAAGGATTGGGGAGGGAAAGATGAATAGACAAAATGTTGTCAGAAGTGGGAGAGAGATTAGAGACAAATGAAGTAGAAAATCTTATGGGAAAAAGAAGGTTTGTGAAAACAATATTCAGAGATATACCAGATGTATATCTCTGAATATTGGTAAATTGATACAGAAGAAATTTTTGTAATTATTATCACATCGGCCGTCTCCCACCAAGGTAGGGTGGCCCGAAAAAGAAAAACTTTCACCATCATTTACTCCATCACTGTCTTGCCAAAGGCGCACTTACAATACATTTTATAAAACTGCAACATTAATCAGCCCGGCCTGCCGGTTTCCCTGAATCCCTTCATAAATATTACCCTGCTCACACTCCAACAGCACGTCAAGCCCTAAAAATCATTTACCTGCATTCACTCCTATCTAACAGGCTCACGCATGCTTGCTGGAAGTCCAAGTCCCTTGTACACAAAACTTCCTTTATCCTCTCCCTCCGTCCTTTTCAAGGCCGACCTGTACCCCCGCAGTCCCTCCACTAGAGATTTATACTCTCTCGACGTCATTTTGTTTCGTTCCATTCTCTCTACATGTCAGAACCGCTTCAACAAACCCTCCTCAGCCCTCTGGATAATAGTTATGGTAATCCAGCACCTCCTCCTAATTTCCAAACTACGAATTCTCTGCATTATATTACACTACACATTGCCATCAGACACATCTTTACTGCCTCCATCCTTCTCCTTGTTGCAACTTTCACCACTCGTACCTCACACCCATAGAAGAGCATTGGTATAACTATACTGTTACACATTACCCTCTTTGCTTACATGGACAAAGTTCTTTGTCTCCACAGACTCCTCAGTGCACCACTCACCTTTTTCCCCTCATCAATTTTATGGTTCACCTCACCTTTCATAGACCCAACTGCTGACACGTCCACTCTTAAATATCTGAATACATTCACTTCCTCCATATTCTCTCCCTCCGACCTTATATCCAGTTTTTCGTTACCTAATTTTTTGTTATCCTCATCACCTTACTCATTCCTACATTCACTTTCAATTTTCTTCTTTTACATACCCTACCAAACTCATCCACCAACCTCTGCAACTTCTCTTCAGAATCTCCCAAAAGCACTGTCATCAGCAAAGAGCAACTGACAACTCCCACTTTGTTAGATTCTTTATCTTTTAACCCCACACCTCTTGCCAACACCCGAGCATTAATTTCTCTTACAATCCCATCTATAAATATATTGAACATGATAACATCAAACATCCATGACTAAGGCTTACTTTTGCTAGGAAATAATCTCCCTCTCTCCTACATACTCTAACCTGAACCTCACTATCCTAGTAAAAACTTCACTGCTTTCAATAACCTACCTCCTATTCTATGAAAATCGGGAGTTTCCTGAGAAAGACAGAAAGCAGGAGAAATGAAAGGTAACTAGAAAATTGAGGTTAAGTGTGGCTAAATAATGCGAGTAAAAAACAAAACACGAGCGGATGAGTAGAGAAATATGAAGACAATCCAGGGTTGTTCAACAACCAGGGTGGAACCGAACTGCAGTAAAGCTTGGTTAAACAGGTCATGATCCATCGTGAGGTCTGGTCATGGACCGGGCAGCGGGGGGGGCGCTGACCCCCGAAATACCATCCAGGTAGACTCCAGAAAGGAGACAGAACATAGATGAATAACCTCTCTCCTCTTACAAAATTCCCACCACCACAACTGCCTCCTCACACGAATATACTATCCTTTGACACAAGATACCACAATACACAAACTTGAATCCCTACCACTCATCCCTCCCATCCCCACACAACTATATTCACCTAAACATACTCACGATAAAGCTCATGGAACGGGGAGATAGTGGACCTAGTAGCTACCAGCAAAGAGGCGGGGCCAGGAGCTGTGGCTCGACCCCTGCAACCACAAATGAGTATAAACAGGTGAGTACCTGACACTCCCACACCTAGGCAAACTTCCCTCCTCCCTCGGACATCAAGGAAGAGCAAGATGTAACAACAAAAGGTAAATTGAAGATTAAGCATCTGGTATACACATGTTGTTCACATTGCAAATAACAACTCTGAGATGAAAGTGAAAAGAAGAGCAGCAACAAAACAGACATTGCGTAGCAAATCCAGCCTGAACGTCAGACACCTCCGTTCACTCTACACTGACACGAGCGGAAAGCCAGTTATCTGAGCTCACTTTACACCGACACATGTGAAACACCAGCTGCCTCTGCTCACCTAGACCACACTTACCTCTTCTCGTATGCGACAGCTGCTTCTTATTTTACACTGATCCTAATGGAAGGTCACCAACCATCCGTTCACATATTACATCTGTACATGTGACAGGCAGCACCCTTTCTCACTCTTACATCTAAGAGACATGTTATAATTAGATATAAGAAGGGAGAGAGAGAGAGAGGCAGGCAGAGAGAGGCAGGCAGAGAGAGGCAGAGAGAGAGAGGCAGAGAGAGAGAGGCAGAGAGGCAGAGAGAGGCAGAGAGAGAGAGAGAGGCAGAGAGAGGCAGAGAGAGAGAGAGAGGCAGAGAGAGAGAGAGAGGCAGAGAGAGAGGCAGAGAGAGAGGCAGAGAGAGAGAGAGAGGCAGAGAGAGAGAGAGAGAGAGAGAGAGAGGCAGAGACAAAGAGACAGAGAGAGATTAAATGGGATAGAACTCCCACGCTAAGAGAAGCTTCGCTACTACTGGCCTCTCCTCCCAAAAACCCTTATCAATATGCGATCAACAACCTCCAAAATGGTTTCGGATGCTCCGTTATGGTGCCCGTGGTGCTACTGGGGAGGGGGAGTGAGGGAAGGTAAGGGGAAGATTTACGCCCTCTCCCAGTAAGCTGTTATTCCACACTCGCAGGGATGGTCGATCACCCTCTGTAACACCTCTGTAAGATAGGGCCTTAGAAGCCTTGGCCACGCACTTCGAGAACGCCTCTAAATCCTTTCACCTGTGAGGACAATACTGCTAAACAAAGTTGTCAGAAGTCAATACCCGAGATAGTGAAGAGTATCCCATAAAATAGAGGGACGGGGAATTATGGTGTATGCTACTGAGCAATATACTGGGGCCAGCCAAGGGAAGAGGGGAGGTATTCGCCATGGGAACGCGAGAAAAGGGAAGAGGAAGGGTGGGTTTAGAGGAAGTGGAGCGTGGAGAGTAGCAGGTGTAAGTTTATTAAGGTACTAGTGTACGTAAGTACAATTGCCATACATAGTAACTACATATGCAATAAGATCACAGTAAACAGGTGATATCACAATATGCAAAACAACCTCTGTGAAAAAAACAGCGAAATTCCAAGCGCTTTCTTGAGTTCTTACATAATCAAGGAATCTGATAATGAGAGAAATCATGAAAGCACTGGGAACGTCACTATTTTTTTTCACAGTGGTTGTTTGCATAGTAACATACGTGCAAATTATCTAGGATTACCCAGAATGACTTATTTCCATTGGTACTGCATTTATAAGATAATGCTAAGATGGTGATTTCGAGGAAGAAGTCTTATGTTTTCGTCCTCTACGTACCTGGAGTCTACCTGGAGGGCGTTCCTGTGGTCAACACCTCTGCGGCCCAGTCCTTGAACGGACCTCCTCTTGGTGGATCAGGGCTTGATCAACCAGGCTGTTACTGTTGGCCGCACGTAGTCCAACGTACGAACTACAGCCTGGCTGTATTTAATTATATTACTTTCCCAGATAATCCAAAGCTTCCGAAGTGTTTTCAGATGTAAATGAAATACTCAAACATGTATACCGCTCAGCTGTGTTGTGCTGCGCCAGCAGTTTTGCTGAGCAAGTCTGCTGACTCTCGCTCAACGGCATCTTCGAGTTGCAACAAAAGATGAAGTTCTTCATTCCTGAGGGAAAGAAGAATACCAAGGAGACTTCTCTTCCAATAATAATAACAAAAAAAAAAAAGATAGAGTTTAAGGCCACACAATAGAAATTATTTTTCAGTTTTAGAAAAGCGAATAGGTTATTTATCTTATCTGCATTACGTACATTGTTTCCACGTCACCTAGACACAGATTTCTTTCTTTAAACTAGTAGATACTGGGTGCTCCGGATATATATATATGCTGGTCTGGAGTTAATTCCTCAAGCTTACCCAAAGTCAATTGACAAAACTTCCTGAATCAGTGACATGACTGATTGACTGGCTGTGACATGTCACAACATCCTTTGAAAATATGGGTAACTACCTCTTGTATGAATATCAGAATCATGATAGGAAATAGGTGAGGTGAGTCATCACCAGACATGAATACATAGCTGCTAATGCACTACCTGATGAGTTGCTAAACTGACCACATCGACTCCAAGCTGTGGGACTGATTATTTTAAACTATTGATATTTATTCATTCTTCTTTATATGGGACTGAGGAAGCCACTAGTTGGCGAAACGTTTCCACAGTGAAGATACTCAAGTATTGAACGTGTCAGATTCATCACCTTTGTCTGGAGTCATGATATGAAAGCAAAAAGAAATGTTAACGAAATGTTAAGGAAACTCTCACTGCGGTATTGATCGACTCATCATATGATGATGACAGTTATCAAGTAATTTTTTCAAGATATGAAGAGATAATACAAATTGTTAGGCGAGACATCTACCAGAGAAGGCACCTTCAACTGACATCACCAGTGCAGCAGGAGCTGTACTGGTTTACACCTAGGAACTGGTGTTCGTAGGGGTAAACGACCTAGGGACACTAATACCTATCTTAATGACTTACCCTCCCCCGCTACACTACCATCTTAGTAGCGCCACGTCAACAGTGGAGGCAGCATAGTGCTCCACCGCAAGTGCTACATCTACTTTGAGTGATCTTACATTCGCAAGGCCACACCCACCTTGTGTCACAGTTTATAAGATCTTTCAATGAGCTAATGAGCGAAGTATCATGGTATCGACAACAGTGTTAGATAAATTAACAGTAGAAAGCCACTGCCTTTTCTGAAGAAGGTCTCAGACAGAAATCGAAATATTTAGGTTGTCTTTCTAGTTATTTACCTAAGTAGTGCAGTAATATCATATTAACCAGAATGTTATCTCTCTCTCTCTCTCTCTCTCTCTCTCTCTCTCTCTCTCTCTCTCTCTCTCAAGGCATGAGGGTTGTAGGGGTCCACTTCCAGCCTCTAAATTGGCTGTTGCCGAGTTTACGCTCTCCTAGCCTCATGGACCGCGTCATACTTATTCTTAAAGCTGTTTGTGCAGCATTTTACCCTCAAACCATACCACGGGTGGGGTTTGAACCCGCGTTCAGAGTCTCAAAACTCTTGTCATTACGATTTCGCGAGTCATTTTTTTCCCTCTTCATCCAGTTCCTCCTCTTTAGGCCCATATGTTTCAATGATATACCAATACCTCACAGCGCACTCACTAACTTTAAACTGTGCCCTTGAGAGCAAATTTCCCGCTTCTAGACCAGTTTATCCATGTCCACCCCATTGTACAATCTAATCACTTCGTACGTTATGTCTCCCCAGTTTCTTCTATTCAGCCTATTCTAGGACCAGCAGTGAAAAACGTTCAGATCTGAACGTTCTCTGTCTCCGCGGACACCTCGTTGCCAGCCGTATCCCAACAATATTTTTAATTTGCTTATTTATGGGTAAGTAAAAAGTTTTCATAGGTTGATGTGACGTAATTCAACCCAGCCAAACTTCATTTAACTTGCCTAATGAAAAATGAAAACGTTAGAGGAAAACTGAAAGTGTTAAGAAATTGGTGCTGCATACTGCAAGACGGTGGATCATTGCCTGATCAACCAGGCTGTTACTGCTGGCCTCACGTAGTCCAACATACGAACCACTGTCCGGCTGATCGAGTACTGACTTGCATAGGTATCTGTCCAGCTCCCTCTTGAAGGCAGCCAGAGCGTCTTGAAGGCAGCCAGAGCGTCTTGAAGGCAGCCAGAGGGTCTTGAAGGCAGCCAGAGGGTCTTGAAGGCAGCCAGAGGGTCTTGAAGGCAGCCAGAGGGTCTTGAAGGCAGCCAGAGGGTCTTGAAGGCAGCCAGAGGGTCTTGAAGGCAGCCAGAGGGTCTTGAAGGCAGCCAGAGGGTCTTGAAGGCAGCCAGAGGGTCTTGAAGGCAGCCAGAAGGTCTTGAAGGCAGCCAGAAGGTCTTGAAGGCAGCCAGGGGTCTTGAAGGCAGCCAGGGGTCTATTGCTAATTCCCCTTAACCATAAGATTATTTCTTCCAGCATGTTGCTCACATTTACCAGAATCAGTACCAGTCCCAAGAGATTTTTTTATGCCCTTTATCCCCCATTAGGTACACTTTAATCTACTACAGCACATTGTCATTCCTGTCTACTATTCAATTTTTTGGCATCAATTTTTTTTTGTGTGTGTGGTACAGTGCCAAATTCCTCATTATAGTTCAACCATATGCAGTACCATTCCTCTCTTTAATGCCTCACTTCTGTTACTCTGCCACAGGACTCCAACAGGTTTGCGAGACAGGATTTACCCTCGCTTAATCCGTGGTGGTTGTTGTTTATGAAGCTGCTACTATCCAAGTGCTCCACTCCTCCTGAATCTTCTCCATTACCTTACATTGTACGCATGTCAGTGATACTGGCTTGTAGTTAAGCGCTGTCTGTGTGCCACTTTTCTTAAACATCGGGACTACATTCGCTGTCTGGCATATATCTAGCGATTGCCTTGTATCCATTGACTTCTAGTCTTAGCTAGTAGTTTACATAGTGTTACTGCTCCCTCTCTCAGAACTCATGGTGACACATTGTCTGGTTCCATTGTCTCTTAGGTATCCGATGGCTCATTCAGTAGTTTCTTCACGTCTTCTCTTGCCGTGTTTATGGTGCTTAGTACTCTATGCGATACTCTAGTTACTCTTACTCTTGTGTTGCTCCTCTTCATCAGAAAATACATATCTAGAGCGTTTATTCCACAGCTTGCGCACTCTGCGCGTTGCATTCACCCAGTTGACTTAGCGGGAGTTGAATATCTCAGCTCCTCCAACTATCTCCTTGTTACAACCACAGGTGCTATTGGTTCCTGGCCTTGTGAGACCTATTATACCTGCTTCTGAGAGAGACGGAGACATAGAGGTGTGTGTGTGTGTTCTTACCTATTTGTGGTTGCAAAGGTCGAGTCATACTTCCTGGCCCCGCCTCTTTGCTGATCGCTACTAGGTCCACTCTATCCCTTCTCCGTAAATTTTATCGAACCTCTTAAAGCTATGTATGGATCCAGCCTCCACTACATTTCTCTCCAGATTGTTCCAATTCCTAAGAACTTTATGACTGAAGAAATACTTCCTAACATCCCTGTGACTCATGTGAGTTTTCATCTTCCAGTTATGGCCCTTTGTTGCTGTGTCCCATCTCCGAAACTTTCTGTCCCTATTCACTTTGTCAATTCCTCTCAGTATTTTATGTCGTTATCATGTCCCCCTATCTCTCCTGTCCTCCAGTGTTGTCAGGTTGAGTTCCCTTAACCTCTTCTCGTAGGACATGCCCCTCTGCTCCGGAACTAGTCTTGTTGCAAACCTTTGCACTTCCTCTAACTATTTTACGTGTTTACCTAAGTGTGGGTTCCATACTGGTGCTGCATACTCCAATATTGGCCTGACGTACATGGTGTAGTGTCAGAATGACTCCTTACCCTTGATGTGTGTGTGTACTCACCTAGTTGTACTCACCTAGTTGAGGTTGCGGGGGTCGAGTCCGAGCTCCTGGCCCCGCCTCTTCACTGATCGCTACTAGGTCACTCTCCCTGAACCGTGAGCTTTATCATACCTCTGCTTAAAGCTATGTATGGATCCTGCCTCCACTACATCGCTTCCCAAACTATTCCACTTACTGACTACTCTGTGGCTGAAGAAATACTTCCTAACATCCCTGTGATTCATCTGTGTCTTCAACTTCCAACTGTGTCCCCTTGTTACTGTGTCCAATCTCTGGAACATCCTGTCTTTGTCCACCTTGTCAATTCCTCTCAGTATTTTGTATGTCGTTATCATGTCCCCCCTATCTCTCCTGTCCTCCAGTGTCGTCAGGTTGATTTCTCTTAACCTCTCCTCGTAGGACATACCTCTTAGCTCTGGGACTAGTCTTGTTGCAAACCTTTGCACTTTCTCTAGTTTCTTTATGTGCTTGGCTAGGTGTGGGTTCCAAACTGGTGCCGCATACTCCAATATGGGCCTAACGTACACGGTGTACAGGGTCCTGAACGATTCCTTATTAAGATGTCGGAATGCTGTTCTGAGGTTTGCTAGGCGCCCATATGCTGCAGCAGTTATTTGATTGATGTGCGCTTCAGGAGATGTGCCTGGTGTTATACTCACCCCAAGATCTTTTTCCTTGAGTGAGGTTTGTAGTCTCTGGCCCCCTAGACTGTACTCCGTCTGAGGTCTTCTTTGCCCTTCCCCAATCTTCATGACTTTGCACTTGGTGGGATTGAACTCCAGGAGCCAATTGCTGGACCAGGTATGCAGCCTGTCCAGATCCCTTTGTAGTTCTGCCTGGTCTTCGATCGAGTGAATTCTTCTCATCAACTTCACGTCATCTGCAAACAGGGACACCTCAGAGTCTATTCCTTCCGTCATGTCGTTCACAAATACCAGAAACAGCACTGGTCCTAGGACTGACCCCTGTGGGACCCCGCTGGTCACAGGTGCCCACTCTGACAGCTCGCCACGTACCATGACTCGCTGCTGTCTTCCTGACAAGTATTCCCTGATCCATTGTAGTGCCTTCCCTGTTATCCCTGCTTAGTCCTCCAGTTTTTGCACTAATCTCTTGTGTGGAACTGTGTCAAACGCCTTCTTGCAGTCCAAGAATATGCAATCCACCCACCCCTCTCTCTCTTGTCTTACTGTTGTCACCATGTCATAGAACTCCAGTAGGTTTGTGACACAGGATTTCCCGTCCCTGAAACCATGTTGGCTGCTGTTGATGAGATCATTCCTTTCTAGGTGTTCCACCACTCTTCTCCTGATAATCTTCTCCATGATTTTTTATTTGTAGATGAATGGTTCGTAGATGGTCTGTAGTGTGTGCGTGTGTGTGTGTGTGTGTGTGTGTGTGTGTGTGTGTGTGTGTGTGTGTGTACATGTGCGTGCGTGCGTGTGTGTGTGTGTGTGTGTGTGTGTGTGTGTGTGTGTGTGTGTGTGTGTGTGTGTGTGTGTGTACAAGGGAGTTGTAAGCAATGATAAAGCCAACAAGGCGAGGGAGCAGACATGGGAGAAGACGGGTCGGGAGAAGATGATCGGGAGGAGAGGGGGGCGTGGGTGGGGGAGGGGTATGGGGAGAGGGTAAGGAAGGAGCCTTCAGCGTCCTCACAAGAGTGGACTT
The DNA here is from genome assembly GCF_038502225.1 of Cherax quadricarinatus. NCBI lineage: Eukaryota > Metazoa > Arthropoda > Malacostraca > Decapoda > Parastacidae > Cherax > Cherax quadricarinatus. Next base: position 13,346,735 of record NC_091364.1, on the reverse strand, counting down.
GCCAACGTGGACGTCGAGCGGCCCGGCCAAAGGCGAATATACAGTGTCACAAATAACCTCGTTGAATAGCCCCCTTTGCCCACCCAAAAGCCAGAGTCAATAAATAATGGAGCCGCTACCACAGCTACTGTTCCGCACGATGGGATAGGAGATGGGGACGGGAGTGAGGGAGGGGGGGGAGAGAATCTTGATGAAAGGGTCAAAGATCAGTGATGGTTGTGGTTGGTGGTGCTGGTGGTGGTGCTGGTGGTGGTGCTGGTGGTGGTGCTGGTGGTGGTGCTGGTGGTGGTGCTGGTGGTGCTGGTGGTGGTGGTGGTGCTGGTGCTGGTGGTGGTGCTGGTGGTGGTGCTGGTGTTTGGTGTCGGGGGGAATTATGAGGGTAGTGGTGGTGGTTGTGCATGTTGGTGGTGGATGACGATGGTGGTAGTGGAAGAGGATGGATAATAATGATGGATAACAATGGTAGTAGTGGTGGTGACTGTGATGGTGAGTTTGACAGTGTGGCGGTGAATGGGTGGCGGCTGGTGGTGGTGGTGATTGTGATTGTTGTTCCTGGTGACTAAATTCTATCTACAACAATGAAACGAAACTTTATTTTCGTTCTACCTTTAAAATGACGTTTAAATATATCAAGAAACCATATTTAATACCAATAAACTTGCATTTAAAAAAAAAAACTTTAGATATTGCACATGTTACCATAAAACTGAACACTAATTCTTATTCACTTAAGAAGTTCATATAATTTATGGTAAGCATTAAATCGAAGAGCTTACATTCACTGGTCAAGGGTAAATGAAGATAGCCAAAAGCCGGAGCCGAGGAGGAGCCGAGCCGGAGCCGAGCAGGGCGTATAAAAACTAGGAAAGTAATTAAGGCTCTTTTTGTATGTATTGTCACTCCTGTGCTTATGTCAATTTACAGAGTCGCGGCTCCTGGACTAAATCTTGTCAGTGAACCAGTCAGGTATACGTACACGTACACACGTAAGCACATGTGTACACATGCATACACACACCAACCATCCCATATGTCACTTATAAAGAACATTGGACACAAAGTCGCGTAGCAACAAACACGAGTGTCGCCTTACTTGACCTTACTAACTGGACACACCCAGCCTTCCTTCCCATGTGTGCTTCCTCCTCATCCAATCCCCTTCTTCCTCCTTCCCATCTTACCTCCTCCTTCAACCCTCCTCCCACCCTCCATTTTGTGATCTAAAAATCACTTATTAAATATTCAGTGTTCTTAAACACTTTGTATTAGCATCAAAAGAGTAAGTTTCAGAACTAAGACTTCATTCTGATCGACGTTCACACTAAAACGAAATAAGTCAAAGACCCCAAAGGAAATAAATCAATTTGTCTGCGTTTTTGGCTTATCCTATGTAATTTACACGTATGTTATTATGTACGATAATCTGTGTAATTGTATTTATATGTACTTGTACCTAAATAAACTTACTTTCTTGCACTCCAGGTTCCCGACCTGCCCATCTGCGTACAGCAATACATGCAGCAATAAGAGGTATCAGGGGTGCCGCTAGCGGCGCCCAGCGAGACATAGCTGCAGGGATGGCAGAAAGTGAGACATCTACAAGCGGGAGGTGCATGTGGTGGGTCTGGCTGGCCCAGGTAGGTCTTGGGTACCTCTGGGTACCTGGGCTAGCTGCACGCCGCATACAAACACCGTCATTTTGACCCGGGCACCGGCAATACCCGAATTTACAGCCTTGCTTCTCTCTTAATGTTAGGGTGGGCGGCCAGGTATACAGGTGGCTTATTGGCACGGCAGCCGTGGCTGAATCACCTGGGTTGTAGTGGCTTACTGACACGGTAGCCATGAAAGCATGTTTGGATGATGTAAGTTGTAATGGCTTACTGACACGGTAGCCATGAGAGCATGGCTGGATCACCTGGGTTGTAATGGCTTACTGACACGGTAGCCATGACAGCATGGCTGGATCACCTGTGTTGTAATGGCTTACTGACACAGCAGTTATGGTAGCATGGCCGGATTATCTGGGTTGTAGTGGCTTATTGACACAGCAGCCATGACAACATGGCTTCACTACCTGCGTTACATTGTAAGGGATAACGCCATTATGAGGCCTCAACGTTAACCACATCACTCATTACTGCTCGAGGAACAGTGGCACTCAGTTGACACGTTACATTCTTCATTACTGCCAGATGAACGGTGAAACATATGTGCAATGCACTCAGTCATACGGAACTGTGCAAAGCGTTCGCTGAAATACAAGACAGGATTTAATAACAGAATTACGCATAACGCCAACACATCGGGTAAAATACGCTTCACAACCTAAGAGACACGGGTTTGACTCCCAGGCGAGGCAAGACGTAAAGGCGCTTCTTACACCCAAGTACCTTTCTCACATATTAGTAAATGTGTACCCGTGTGTCCGTCGGCACTGTGGGTCGAAATGTGGTGCGAACTGTGTAGGAAGCTTCCTAACGTTTGCTACTCCAGTTTACCTAGCAGAACATGTATACCAGGTTGTTAGTTGGCTGTTAGTTGGTTGATTAATGGCGTTTAACACCTATCAGCTGCACAAGGATCATTAATGCTGTAAATAATCAGTTCACCCCAGAATAGAATACTGTAATCCCTAAAATATACTCAGCATATATACTTTGAGAGGCATATGCACCTCTGTGTGTGTGTGTGTGTGTGTGTGTGTGTGTGTGTGTGTGTGTGTGTGTGTGTGTGTGTGTGTGTGTATACTGTGTGACACGGCTGTTGTGGGGCGTGTCCTTTGCAGGATGAGGAGGAGAGGAATAGATGCGGTAGTATACCTTATCAAGGCTTTGATATGAGCTGAGGTATAACACCTCCCACAGTAACCTGTAAACTAAGAAGTGTAAAATATTGCTTGAAAGAGACACTACTATATACCTTGTCCAACAGTCTGAAAGCAAGACAAGAGCTATAATCGTATATTATTAGTAGCATTATTCATGCGAAACGCTAAACCCGGTTGGTGCATTCAGCTCAAGGGGTGGTAGAGGCTCGATCCTCCGTGCGATAAGCGAGAGAGACAAGCTGGAATCTCAGAGCTAATATAGGAAAACATATAAGATTCTCTCAAAAGGGACTGACAAGGTTACCAGTGTTACTAAGGGTGAGGATTCACCCAAACTGAGTGCTTCAAGCAACCTTATTTATGAAACAACTCGTGCATTCTCCTCGATAACAAGGAGGATTTATTGACGTCTTCTCAGATTATTAAGACATTTGTTTATGGCATAAAATTGCAGATTCCGACGTCAGAATGAATCTTACACGCCCATGTACACGCTCCTACATGCACACGTTCACACACTCATGCACGAACGCACACACTTGCACAAGCAAGCAGACACATGAACAAGCACAATTCTTGCACATACAAGCATGCATAACCACATATATATAAGATAAAAATGTTTATAATACCCATAATTTTTAAAGGGGTGGACGGGTAAGCCAGTAGAAGGCCTCAGTCAGATGACCAAAAGTTCCAGTGGTGGGTAATCATATGACTAAGACCCGCTTCAGGAAATACTTGTCCTATTTCCTGACAAATCTTACCTAACCCAACACAAATAACTGTAACGGTATCTACACGTTTCTCTGTCTTGAAATCGCTATGAAGCCTTTATCGAGTCAAATTTTTACTGGGTCAGTATTTCACCTCTAAGTCTACTTGTTATAAGTAAATGAAAGAGAATAAATTAAGCTGATCTGATAACCTTTACCGTAACAAAAGCGAGAAATTTCCAGAGATCTGCATGGGGAAATTCATAGCCGTTCAATTTACTGTTCAACACATAAGAGTTCAAATAGCGAAAGAAAATTCCTACAAAGCTCCACATGCCAACAGTGGCACCTTTGAGGATAATCTTAAAGACAAAATCATAAACAGTAAACTAAATAGGCACCACTTAATAGTTACCAGTGACTAGTATCAATCTTATCTAAGCAGAGGACGCACAAATAACTGGATTCCTAAATAATATATATAATTGCTTGCTACTGCCCTCACTAACCACTCCTACAGGAATTACTGAGACATCTGCATTTTATTTTGACCATAATTAGACAAGCAGAGCAGCTTCTCCAATAATTATTATTGACAATACAACTCATCACTGCCTAACTTTCTATGTTACCAGGATAAACAAAGAGCTAATTGACACTTATAATATCTCGTCTGGGATCTACGACAAGATTTCAGTGAATAATTTTATGTCAGTAAGTGTCAGTCATTGGCAGGGAAAATTCAATAATGGTCAAGATTTTCACTCGTATGTCCAAGTTTTCCTTCAATAAATTCAATGCCTCCCTAGCAAACATTTGTCCTTTAACAAAAAAAGGTCACAACAAAAAGGGCTAAATATTTATTAGCTAAACAACAGCATCCTCGAATCTTCTGACAAGAAGCATACATATTAAATGAAATTTAAACAACAGCATTATGCCAACAAATTCTAAGAAAGAAAGATTTAAAAAATTGCGAAACACTGCAAATACTGGGTTCACGCAGTGCTGAAAAGTCCAAAAAATTCTACTGACAAGACCTAACAAACCCCCATCCAAATTGCTGATCCAGTCAATAAACCTAATGTCTTTTATTCAATAATAGGAACTAACCTTGCCAGCAAACTCCTAAACTCCATGGTCAGTTTACAGATTACTTCAGTGACATTATTATTGGAATGGGGAAGAGCTAAACCCGTAGGATTATACAGCATCTGGGGGGGGATGTGGAAGGTATTCAGGCTTAATTCAGGGAACTGAAGCACAAATCCAGTTCCCTAGATCAAGAGTCTCTCACCAGCGTCAAGGAACCTCTCTCGAGTGGTCTTCAGTGACAGATGTCAAGGCTCCCTGTGCCTATCCCCAACAAATTTTAGAGGTAACTTTACTAATAAAAACACTAGAAACAAAGCAGGTAATAAAGAGAGCATACCACTATCCATAACAAAACCGACTTATTTCCATTAGGGTCCGTATCCTGGTGCCTTATAAGACCGATCTAACAAATATTTTGGATTTGTTATTCTCAGTTATATCAGGTTAGGTTAACTTATATTAATCAACAACAACCAAAAAAAAGGGGGGGGGATTACGTCTGGTAGTGAGAAACATCTAGTTCTATCTCATATAATTAGTTTCTTAAAAATGCTAAGGAAACTGGATATTAGGTTAGGTACAGAGTAAATGAAACAAAAATATCTACTTAGGCTTGAATAGATGAAGACTCGAAGGATCGAAATGGAAGGCAAGAGATGACTGAAGGATTCTTATAACTGATCTAACATGAATGTAGTGAAAACTTTGTCTTCTCATTCTAGTGACGACTCTTAAAAATGTGTTGCGTCAGTATGAGGTTATAAGAAAGGTTGAGGGAAGGAGAGATGGAGGGAATTAAACAGAGGTGGAGAAATGAAAGGGAGACTGGAAGGAGAGAGTGGTGGAGGGAGAAGTGAATGGAGGGAGAAGAGATGTAAGGAAGGAGATAAGAGAAGGAGGGAAGGAGAGAGTGGGAAGGAGAGAGAGGGAGGGAGGCAGGCGGAGGGGATTTTCTCAACCCTTAGATAAAAAATATACATCGAAAATAATCCTTGGGAATTTTTACATAACCAGGAATACATTCCCTGGTATTTTACCATCGTTAAAATACATACGACGTACGATCACTACCACCATCATTATCACCATCACCGTCATTATCACCCTCATTATCACCATCAACTACGTCAGGTCACAACTTGAAACATCCCATTACTGAAGCATAAGTGTTTTCTAAGTCTCACTGACTTAAAGTATCTAGTGTACATGTACACTGTACAGAGATTAACCAGGATCATAATCGTCTTACACACAAAGCATATACAACAGTGATTTGATCTCAACACACTATTTGATTGCTTTACAAGCCTTCTCTTTCTCCCTCCCTCCCCCCCCCTCTCTCTCTCTCTCTCTCTCTATGTATATTTCAGTAGGAAAATATAATTAATTCTTAAAGTATCCGTTTCAATATAATGGCATTTGTTTTACTAAAGTATCCGCATCAGGAAAGTATCCGCATCAGGAAAGTATCCGCATCAGGAAAGTATCCGCATCAGGAAAGTATCCGCATCAGGAGAGTATCCGCATCAGGAGAGTATCCGCATCAGGAGAGTATCCGCATCAGGAGAGTATCCGCATCAGGAGAGTATCCGCATCAGGAGAGTATCCGCATCAGGAGAGTATCCGCATCAGGAGAGTATCCGCATCAGGAGAGTATCCGCATCAGGAGAGTATCCGCATCAGGAAAGTATCTGCATCAGGAAAGTATCTGCATCAGGAAAGTATCTGCATCAGGAAAGTATCTGCATCAGGAAAGTATCTGCATCAGGAAAGTATCTGCATCAGGAAAGTATCTGCATCAGGAAAAAGATACTTGTTTCATTAAGAAGATACATGCTTCAGTAGTAAGGTATTCAAGACAGCTGTTTCAATAACAAAATATCCGGTTTAACCACCAAGTATGAAGGTATTACGAACACAGGTGTAGTCTAGTGGCCTGCACACCTGGTTGTAACACAATAACCACGGCAGAAACGAGGAACGAGCAAAGGGCAGCAGAATAAATACTTATATTTCCTTCACCAAACGGCAAGTAATGTATATACAATATATATAGAGAATATGTACAATAAGGCAATAAAAGACCCTTGGCTATCTTCAAGAAGGCGCTGGACAGGTACCTAAAGTCAGTACCTGAGCAGCCGGACTGTGGTTCGTACGTCGGTTTGCGTGAAGCCAGAAGTAACAGCCTGGGTGATCAGACACTGATCCACCATGAGGGCTGGTCTCAGACCAGGCCGCTAAGGGGTTGAACCCCGAAACCCTGTAAAGTTATACTCCAGGTAAACAAGAGACACGGCGAGAACCGTCTTCGACCAGACTTGAGGTAAGTCTGCCAAGGTTGATTAACGAGTGCACCACATCGCTTCACAACTTCGGCCGGCTTCCTGTCTGAATAACAAGATATCTGGTTTAACAAGGCTTATGTTTCAAAAACAGGATATCTTGTTTAACATGGCACATGTTTCGATAACAGGATATCTGGTTTAAGAAGGCATGTGTTTCGATAACAGGATATCTGGTTTAACAAGGCATGTTTCAATAACAAGGATATCTAGTTTAACAAGGCATTTGTTTCAATAACACGGTATCTGTTTAAGTAACTAGGTAGCTGCAGCCGAGGCACAACGCAACAGGTACTACACCTTCTGTTCTTCAGATCAGCCGGACGAAACTTTCGTGTTTGGAAAAAC
>NC_091364.1:13311901-13334401 GCF_038502225.1 Cherax quadricarinatus | reverse complement strand
TCTCAGGAAGGAGACAGGTTATGACAGTGATTGAGAATAACCACGGCTTTTGTGACCATTCTACTACTAATATTGATCTCTACTTTCAGAACTAATTTCTCTAAAGTCAGTATTGATCCCTCTATCAATATTCATTTGTCGTCTGTCAGTATTGATCCATCTATCAATATTCATCTGTCGTTTGTCAATATTGATCCCACTGCTGTCAATACTGATCTCTCTTCTGTCAATATTGATCCCTCTGTTAATATTGAACTGTCAATATTATCTGTCAATACTGATCTCTGTCAATACTGATCTCTGTCAATATTATCCCTTTGTTAATATTGATCCCTCTGCCAATACTGATCTCTCTTCTGTCAATATTGATCTGTCAATACTGATCTGTCAATATTGATTCTTTCTACTGCCTCCTTATACTCTGCTAGCACGTGCGTGCTCAGACACATATATACATAAATGCATGCACACATACATACTACCACACGTGCACGCCCATACGCGCGCGCACGCGCATGCACAATACCCCCACCCACCTCATTACAAACTCCACCTTCACAGCAACCATCCAGACCACAGTTTTAGAAAAGAAGTTGAAGGTTTGGTATACAAATGCAGACGGAATAACAAATAAGTGTGAGAAGTGTCATGAAAGAATCAAGGAGACATCCCCAGACATAATAGCGCTCACAGAAACGAAACTCACCAGAATGATAAATGCAATCTTTCCACTTGGATATAAGAACATAAGAAAGAAGGAACACTGCAGCAGGCCTATTGACCCATGTGAAGCAGGTCCATGTCACCCTCCTATTTCGCCCACTGACCCACCTAGTCGGGTCACTTCCACTTAAGGAAGGAGCACGGCATCAGACTTAGTAGCACAAGCTAGTTAGGACCAACTCACACCCACCCACACCCACTCATGTATTTAATCTATTTTTAAAACTACACAACGTTTTAGCTTCTATAACTGGACTCGGGAGTTTGTTCCACTCATCCACAACTCTTCCCAAACCACTGCTTTCCTATATCCTTCCTGAATTTGAATTTTTCCAACTTGAAACCATTGCTACGAGTCCTGTCTTGGCTAGATATTTTTAATATGTTATTTACATCCCCTTTATTTATTCCTGTTTTCCATTTATACACTTCAATCATATCCTCCCTAATTCTACGCCTTTCTAGAGAGTGCAGATTCAGGGCTCTCAGTCTATCTTCATAGGGAAAGCTAGAGGGAGCAGAGGGGGAGGAGAAGTTGCACTGCTCATTAAATACCTGTAGGGATTCGAGGAAATGGAAGGAATAGATGGAATGGACGAAAGGGATTACATCGTTGGAACAATCCAGTCTGAGGGCCATAAGGTGATAATTGCAGTAATGTACAACCCGCCACAGAACTGCAGGAGGCCAAGAGAAGAATACGACGAGAGCAATAAAGCAATGGAAGACGCACTAGCCGAGGTGATCAAAAGAGCTCACATGGGGAGAGCAAAGTTACTAGTTATAGGAAAACCTGAAACAGACTGGGTGAAATTTACGAAAGTACAATAGAGGATCTAAAACAACAAAAAAAGAGGTAATGGAACGGGAGGCAGTGAAGGATGTGGGTGACAACTGTCAGATGTGAGATTTCTTTAAGGGTAAACTGGAGTAGTTAGGAATTAAGTTAAATGCTCATTATGAATGAATGGTTAAAAATGTGAGAGAAAGAAAGGAGAATTTCAGCCAAGGAAAGTACCAAAAGTCTGGAAATAGACATGATAAAATTGAAGGTGTCACAGAGAAAGAAGGGGACGGTACATTTTGACGGTGACAATAAAGAACATACCAGGAAGGGAAGAGGCAGGAAAAATTACTTTTCCGGAGATTCTCACAAGAGACTGCGAAGCACAGCGATAAGAGAAGCAGCAAAAACTATTAATACCAAACAAGAGAATCTGGAACGGAAGATTATAGGAGGAAGCAACAGGAAGGTCAGTGATTATCTAAGGTCTTCAGGAAGTTGATAGTAGGACAGGATGAGAGAGTTGTAGGGAGAAATAAGAGGTCAAAACTATTACTGTAGGGCATTTACAATGAAAGGTATATAACTATGAACATAGTTATAGGTATATAACTGCGAACATAATACATATATCCTTGGCTGGTGGCGGAAATATGATATGCATCCATAATTAATGATCTTTGTGTAGTCATAAGGCTTTAAGCCTAATAACAAACTTATCATAGCTATTATTAAGTGTACAGCAGAGGAGGCTGTACTTTATTAACAGGTGGTAAATTTTCAGTGAATTGGGAGATACACTTGGGGCAAATTATGCCTAAAGATGTTGTGTGTACTTAAAGTTGAACCGAACAACACTAACAAATACAGAGAAAAACAGGGAAGGTGACAAGAAGAAAGGAATCCTTATGCCCATAAAACTCAACTCTTAGGATATACTTTCTCCAGCCTTCAGTTACTGACAAGTTGTCAGTAAGAGTTTTGACCTCTTATTTCTCCCTACAACTCTCTCATCCTGTCCTACTATCAACTTCCTGAAGACCTTAGATAATCACTGACCTTCCTGTTGCTTCCTCCTATAATCTTCCGTTCCAGATTCTCTTGTTTGTTATTAATAGTTTTTGCTGCTTCTCTTATCGCTGTGCTTCGCAGTCTCTTGTGAGAATCTCCGGAAAAGTCATTTTTCCTGCCTCTTCCCTTCCTGGTATGTTCTTTATTGTCACCGTCAAAATGTACCGTCCCCTTCTTTCTCTGTGACACTTTCAATTTTATCATGTCTATTTCCAGACATTTGGTACTTTCCTTGGCTGAAATTCTCCTTTCTTTCTCTCACATTTTTAACCATTCATTCATAATAAGCATTTAACTTAATTCCTAACTACTCCAGTTTACCCTTAAAGAAATCTCACATCTGACAGTTGTCACCCACATCCTTCACTGCCTCCCGTTCCATTACCTCTTTTTTTGTTGTTTTAGATCCTCTATTGTACTTTCGTAAATTTCAACCAGTCTGTTTCAGGTTTTCCTATAACTAGTAACTTTGCTCTCCCCATGTGAGCTCTTTTGATCACCTCGGCTAGTGTGTCTTCCATTGCTTTATTGCTCTCGTCGTATTTTTCTCTTGGCCTCCTGCAGTTCTGTGGCGGGTTGTACATTACTGCAATTATCACCTTATGGCCCTCAGACTGGATTGTTCCAACGATGTAGTCCCTTTCGTCCATTCCATCTATTCCTTCCATTTCCTCGAATCCCTACAGGTATTTAATGAGCAGTGCAACAAATTGTAAGCCTTCAGTTATCCCACCTCAAGTTCCACTCCTATTTACCATACATACAATAACCAGGTACCAACCTCACCTTACCTTCCTTATCTAATAAATAACAAAAAAAGGCACAATACTGTGACTGGAACGATACACAAATAACCCGCACATAAAAGAGAAGCTTACGACGACGTTTCGGTCCGACTTGGGCCATTTACAAAGTCACTTTGTAAATGGTCCAAGTCGGACCGAAACGTCGTCGTAAGCTTCTCTCTTATATGTGCGGGTTATTTGTGTATTATTCCTCATCTAAATATATCCATAACTCTATCCCCTCACAGTACAAGCATCCCTCACCCCACCTCTCTTCCCTCTGACCCATGTGTAAAGGAAGGGAAGGCAGGACACTGGAAACCAGTACTCAGTACAAACTGAGTTGAAGTATGGTAAAGAATGAGAAGTTACAATACTGTGACTTGAACAACATACAAGTAACTCGCGCTTACGAGAGTGAACATATGATGGTGTTTCGGTCTGTCCTAGACCAGTGTCAAGTTGTGGTTTAATAACGGTCCAGGCCAGACCAAAGGCACTAACCATAGCAGTGTGAGAGGTACTAACTTCAGCGGTGTGAGAGGCACTAAATACAGCAGGCAGGGTGAGAGGCACTAACTGCATTAGACAGTGTGAGGGGCACTAACTACAGCAGGCAGGGTGAGAGGCACTAACTACAGCAGACAGGGCGAAAGGCACTAACTACAGCAGTGTGAGAGGCACTAACTACAGCAGTGTGAGAGGCATTTACTACAGCAGTGTGAGAGGCACTAACTACAGCAGGCAGGGTGAGAGGGACTAACTATAGAAAGCAGGTTAGGGGGAGTAGTGATGGCGAGTGCCGTTGATGGTATAACTAGCGGAAGAGAAGGGCGATTGTGATAATGGATCTGGCGACAGTTGAACTGATGGTGATGAGGGATATTGGATCACCGGGAATTAAAGAGCAATATTCAATCGTTCTTTTAATTCCCCGCAAATAATGGGATTTAGTATGAGCGATGATCTGGTGATATCACGAGGATAAGTTAGGTGATTTGTTGTGTGAGTATGCAGGTTGGTGGTGGGCAGCCTGCCCTCCGCCAGCCTGCCCTCCGCCAGCCTGCCCTCCGCCAGCCTGCCCTCCGCCAGCCTGCCCTCCGCCAGCCTGCCCTCCACCAGCCTGCCCTCCACCAGCCTGCCCTCCGCCAGCCTGCCCTCCGCCAGCCTGCCCTCCGCCAGCCTGCCCTCCGCCAGCCTGCCCTCCACCAGCCTGCCCTCCACCAGCCTGCCTTTCAGTAATAAAAAATATCCACATGATACTGTAATAAAGTTCCGAGTTGTACTGCAGTACCGGAGCTGTATTAAGGTACAGAAGTGCACTACAGTACATAGGCAGTATTACAGTACCGAGGTGGTGTCCTGGTGGCTCAAGCTCTCGCTTCACACCACGAGGGTCCGGGTTCAATTCCCAGCGAGGGTAGAAACATTGGGCGTGTTTCTTTACACCTGTTGTCTATGTTCACCAATCAGTAAAATGGGTACCTGGGTGTTAGTCGACCGGTGTGGGTCGCATCCTGGAACAAAACTGACGTGATTTGCCCGAAATGCTCTGCATAACAAGCGGCTTTCTATTTAGTAGTATGTCACTGATGCCAGCTTGGAGTTTATACCTTGTACATGCACTTGTAGTAAATAAAGACATTACTAATAGTATTTTTATTATTATATAACAGTACCGAGGCTGTAGTAAAGTACCGAGGCTGTAGCAGAGTACCGAGACTGTAGAAGAGTACCAAAAAGTACTACAGTACTGAGGCAGTAGGAAAGTAATAAAGTACGGAGGTGTACCGCATTACTGAAGCAGTAACAAAGTACCGAGAGTGCAATAAAGTATTCAGGCTTCATATCTAGAAGTATAAACAACAGAAGTCCTCAGGTTGTTCTTCAACTCTATATATCCTTGGTTAGGCCTCATTTAGACTATGCTGCTCAGTTCTGGTCACCGTATTACAGAATGGATATAAATGCTCTGGAAAACGTACAGAGGAGGATGACAAAGATGATCCCATATATCAGAAATAGACTGAGGATAGACTGAAGGCCCTGAATCTGCACTCTCTCGAAAGGCGTAGAATTAGGGGGGATATGATCGAGGTGTATACATGGAAAACAGGAATAAATAAAGGGGATGTAAATAGCGTGCTGAAAATTTCCAGCCAAGACAGGACTCGCAGCAATGGTTTCAAGTTGGAAAAATTTAGATTCAGGAAGGATATAGGAAAGCACTGGTTTGGTAATAGAGTTGTGGATGAGTGGAACAAACTCTCGAGTACAGTTATTCAGGCTAAAATGTTGTGTAGTTTTAAAAATAGGTTAGATAAATACACAAGTGGGTGTGGGTGGGTGTGAGTTGGACCTGACTAGCTTGTGCTGCTGGGTCTCGTGCAGTGCTCCATGCTTGAGTGGAGACGACCAGACTGGGTGGGTCATTGGGCTAATCCGGGGAAAGGGGGTGGGACATTAACCTACTCCGCATGGGTTACCTGGAGGCCATTCCGGGGATCAACGCCCCCGCGGCCCGGTCCATGACCAGGCCTCCCGATGGATCAGGGCCTGATCAACCAGGCTGTTACTGCTGGCCGCATGCAGTCCAACGTACGAGCCACAGCCCGGCTGATCCGGCACTGACTTTAGGTATCTGTCCAGCTCTCTCTCGAAGGCAGCCAGGGGTTTATTGGCAATTCCCCTAATGCTTGATGGGAGGCTGTTGAACAGTCTTGGGCCCCGGACACTTATGGTGTTTTCCCTTGTGTACCAATGGCGCCCCTACTTTTTATTGGGGCATTTTGCAGTGTTCCTTCTTTCTCATGTTCTTAAGAACCATAGTTGTAATAAAGTCACCAAAACATAATTTCTTTTATTTCGTTTTTATTCTCACCTCTCTCACTCCTGCCATCTCACCCTCTGTCTCACTCCTGCCATCTCACCCTCTGTCTCACTCCTGCCATCTCACCCTCTGTCTCACTCCTGCCATCTCACCCTCTGTCTCACTCCTGCCATCTCACCCTCTGTCTCACTCCTGCCATCTCACCCTCTGTCTCACTCCTGCCATCTCACCCTCTGTCTCACTCCTGCCATCTCACCCTCTGTCTCACTCCTGCCATCTCACCCTCTGTCTCACTCCTGCCATCTCACCCTCTGTCTCACTCCTGCCATCTCACCCTCTGTCTCACTCCTGCCATCTCACCCTCTGTCTCACTCCTGCCATCTTTCATATTCTCTCTCCTGTTTATTTCATCTCCTGCCATCTCTCATCTCTCTCATTTCATTAATCTCTCACCCTCTCTCACTCTTCTTATACTTAATCTTCTCTCTCACTCAGTTCATCTCTCACCACCTCAATTCATCTCTCATCTTCTTTCTCACTCTTGTCTAGTAAATAATGAACGTAATGTAGTAGGAATCCAGTTAGAAGACTGAGTAGATGTATCACTCACTATGATAACATGAACGTAGATAATCATGTTTACGGAGCAACTTGGTAAGTGAACGGACTGATTGATGTTGTAGTAACCAGACTTAGACTTGGTTACAAGTACTTCTGGCAGTTTGGGAGACACACACATGATCAAACTAAATGCAAAGTATGTGGCCAACTTTGTGGTCACTTTCTTGGGCAGTTTGTGTTTTGTCCATCTATTGAGGTATCGAGAGATAGTATAATGACTTATGTAATGTATCAAGGTATCTTTCTAGTGAAGATAAGATACCAGACATTCTAAGCAAATATCTTAAATTAAACGTGCTTCTGTTACCCCTTTTTGGAGCCTAGTTCCTAAGCCTCTTGGATATCTGGTAACCCTTTTGAGGTCTAGTTCCTACGTCTTTTGTGTATACAAATGCTCTTGCTCTACCGTCCACAAGACGGATAGGTGCACAGTAAACTAGCCAGTTCGGCGGCAAAGTCCAATCTGTACCGTTATCTCTCACTCCTGTCATCTGTCACCTCTCACTCCTGTCATCTGTCACCTCTCACTCCTGTCATCTGTCACCTCTCACTCCTGTCATCTGTCACCTCTCACTCCTGTCATCTGTCACCTCTCACTCCTGTCATCTGTCATCTCTCCTGTCATCTGTCACCTCTCACTCCTGTCATCTCTCACTCCTGTCATCTCTCACTCCTGTCATCTGCCATCTCTCCTGTCATCTGTCACCTCTCACTCCTGTCATCTGTCATCTCTCACTCCTGTCATCTCTCACTCCTGTCATCTGCCATCTCTCCTGTCATCTGTCACCTCTCACACCTGTCATCTGTCATCTCTCACTCCTGTCATCTGTCACCTCTCCTGTCATCTGGCACCTCTCATTCCTGTCATCTGTCACCTCTCACCCCTGTCATCTGTCATCTCTCACTCTTGTCATCTGTCACCTCTCACTCCTGTCACCTCTCACCACTGTCATCTGTCATCTCTCACTCCTGTCATCTGTCACCTCTCACTCTTGTCATCTGTCACCTCTCACTCCTGTCATCTGTCACCTCTCACTCCTGTCATCTGTCACCTCTCACTCCTGTCATCTGTCACCTCTCACTCCTGTCACCTCTCACTCCTGTCATCTGTCACCTCTCACCCCTGTCATCTGTCACTCCTGTCATCTGTCACCTCTCACTGTCATCTGTCACCTCTCACTCCTGTCATCTGTCACCTCTCACTCCTGTCACCTGTCACCACTGTCATCTGTCATCTCTCACTCCTGTCATCTGTCACCTCTCACTCCTGTCATCTGTTACCTCTCACTCCTGTCATCTGTCATCTCTCACTCCTGTCATCTGTCACCTCTCACTCCTGTCATTTGTCACCTCTCACTCCTGTCATCTGTCACCTCTCACCCCTGTCATCTGTCACCTCTCACTCCTGTCATCTGTCACCTCTCACTCCTGTCATCTGTCACCTCTCACTCCTGTCATCTGTCACCTCTCACTCCTGTCATCTGTCACCTCTCACTCCTGTCATCTGTCACCTCTCACTCCTGTCATCTGTCACCTCTCACTCCTGTCATCTGTCACCTCTCACTCCTGTCACCTGTCACCTCTCACTCCTGTCACCTGTCACCTCTCCTGTCACCTGTCACCTCTCCTGTCATCTGTCACCTCTCACTCCTGTCATCTGTCACCTCTCACTCCTGTCATCTGTCACCTCTCACTCCTGTCATCTGTCACCTCTCACTCCTGTCATCTGTCACCTCTCACTCCTGTCATCTGTCACCTCTCACTCCTGTCATCTGTCACCTCTCACTCCTGTCATCTGTCACCTCTCACTCCTGCCACCTGTCACCTCTCCTGTCATCTGTCACCTCTCACTCCTGTCATCTGTCACCCCTGTCATCTGTCACCTCTCACTCCTGTCATCTGTCACCTCTCCTGTCATCTGTCACCTCATTCCTGTCATGTCACCTCTCACTCCTGTCATCTGTCACCCCTGTCATCTGTCACCCCTGTCATCTGTCACCTGTCACCCCTGTCATCCGTCACCTCTCACTCTTGTCATCTGTCACCTCTCACTCCTGTCATCTGTCACCTCTCACTCCTGTCATCTGTCACCCCTGTCATCTGTCACCTCTCACTCCTGTCACCTGTCACCTCTCCTGTCATCTGTCACCTCTCTCTCCTGTCACCTATCACCTCTCCTGTCATCTGTCACCTCTCCTGTCATCTGTCACCTCTCACTCCTGTCACCTGTCACCTCTCCTGTCATCTGTCACCTCTCACTCCTGTCACTTGTCACCTCTCCTGTCATCTGTCACCTCTCACTCCTGTCATCTGTCACCTCTCACTCCTGTCATCTGTCACCTCTCACTCCTGTCATCTGTCACCTCTCACTCCTGTCACCTGTCACCTCTCCTGTCATCTGTCACCTCTCACTCCTGTCATCTGTCACCCCTGTCATCTGTCACCTCTCACTCCTGTCATCTGTCACCTCTCCTGTCATCTGTCACCTCTCACTCCTGTCATGTCACCTCTCACTCCTGTCATCTGTCACCCCTGTCATCTGTCACCCCTGTCATCTGTTACCTGTCACCCCTGTCATCCGTCACCTCTCACTCTTGTCATCTGTCACCTCTCACTCCTGTCATCTGTCACCTCTCACTCCTGTCATCTGTCACCCCTGTCATCTGTCACCTCTCACTCCTGTCACCTGTCACCTCTCCTGTCATCTTACATTACAATAATAGTATACAACACCAACATGCTGAGGCAGCACATAAATATGTGAGACACTTGGGTATCTTAATTTGAAAACGTTTCGCCACTGGTAGGCGAAACGTCTTCATTAAGGATATCGAAGTGTTGCACATGTGTAATTCCTCATTGCTACATCTTCATCAGTTCTATGGTCTCTCTACATCCTTGGATCCTAAACCTTAATTTGGTCAACAAATTCCAGTTGTCTGAATTTATTTGCAAAACTTGAGTTTTAGTCGAATTTACTCTTTAGTATAGAAAGCCTGGATTTTGAAGAGCTCTTGATTCAAGGAGTTGGAGCTACCCCACCCTTCCTGGGAGTAAATCAAATTGCCTCCCTTTTTAAGTAAAAAACTTATAACCCTAACATTTAAAAGGGTGGAGGGGTAAGCCAGTGGAAGGCCTCGGTCAGATGACCAAAAGCTCCAGAGGCGCGTCAGGAAACACTTGTCCTGTTTTCTGACGAACCTTACCTAACCTAACTTTCCTTTTAGAAAGCGCTGTACGACCCTCGCGGATTTAGCGCTTTTCAGTGAATGTAAAATAATCGCCAACTTAACTCTCACTAATTTTCTTCTATTCTATCAACTTCGGCTGCATAATCCATCAATTATTTCTGCTCGTTTGCACTTCCATCTGTTCTCTTTGTCTGGCTCTTCATACTTTCAAACATGTCCTGTTTCCCAAATTACAATCTTTGTTTTCATATCCACAGGTACAATAATCCTCCCAGTGATGAACCTGTGTCGCCTATGTATTCTTAATGAGAAAGATTCTTCGTGTAATGCGTTCTGAAAGAATACGTAAGAACATAAAATATGAACACTGTAGTGACATAAAATTTTAATCGTGGTAGTAGACGTAATCTACGTCAAAAAATATACAACATTGTAGACACTATCTACCAACAAAAAAGTATGACTGTAGACACCATCTACTTACAAAAAATTAGTATTCCTGGAGACATCTTCTTAAAAAAAATAGTATGACTGTAGACATCTGTAGATGAATGGTTCAGAGAACCGACATGTTGATAAATTAGACACATGTGCAACTCTTGGGTATCTTTATTGAGGAAACGTTTCGCCACACAGTGGCTTCATCAGTCCATACAAAGGAGAATCTTGAACAGGAGGAGAATGAGGTAATCAGTCCCTCAACCTTGAGTCGATGTGGTCAGTCCATCAATCTTGAATAGAATTCTATTCAAGATTGATGGACTGACCACATCGACTCAAGGTTGAGGGACTGATTACCTCATTCTCCTCCTGTTCAAGATTCTCCTTTGTATGGACTGATGAAGCCACTGTGTGGCGAAACGTTTCCTCAATAAAGATACCCAAGAGTTGCACATGTGTCTAATTTATCAACTGTAGACATCTACTTAAAAAAATAGTATGACTGTAGATACTATCTACTTATAAAAATTAGTTTAAGTAGAGGCACCGTCTTCTATCCACACACGCCCCACTTACCCAATCATCCCTCCGTACATGTATATTTAATTTGTCCCAGAGTTTATGTATATGTATACTAATGTATTATAAAGTTTTTTTCAGTACGTGTATACTTAGTGCATTCAAAACCTTTTTTTCATACATTCATACCTAAAATATCTCAGAGCATTCTCTCTACATGTATATTTAATGTATGTGCAAGCAGTCGCTATACATGTATAGGGCCATATTTCGCAGCATCCTCAATGCATGTATACCTAATGTATTTCAAAGTGTCTTTTATACATGTTTAATACAACAAAGCAGGGGGGAGTAAAAAACGAAACATTCACCAATATTCGTGCATGTATACTTTATATATTTTAAGGCTCCTCTATACATGTAAACTTTATACATTTCAAAACCCTCTACGTCTTCATGTTTATCCTGACAAAAAACTTTGTTACGGAATTACGTCTGTATTGTGGAGAAATAAATACAAATGGAATATAATGTGATCTTTTATTGACAACGTTTCGCCCACACAGTGGGTTTTATCAAGTCATAAACAGATCTGTTTGACTTGACAAAGCCCACTGTGTGGGCGAAACGTTGTCAATAAAGGTTTACAGTATACAGCATTTCGTGTCTGTTTCTCCATCGTGTCGGTATTTGATACCATTTATCTCTATCTGGATTGTACAAATATACTGAGCTTAAAAAATTCATACACAAGTGGGCTACATTTGTAGATAATTTTTGTATGTAGATTATTAACGCTACAGCGGTATTTGTAGCGGCAGCGTCGGCGGCAGCGGTATTTGTAGCGGCTGCGGGCGAATGTCTGTACATGCGGGAGAGACGGAGATTTCTGACGCTGCTCTAGTACAATTACCGGAGCCAGGCCACTTCGGTGTTCAACCTGCCGGTGAGGTGCTCTTGATCCAAAGAACTGGAGCTGAACACCCCCCCCCCTTCCTTGGAGCGAACCTGATTACGTCCCATTCCCCAGGAGCTATATGACTCTCCCCCCCCCCTTTTATGTATGGGTCAACTCATAAATAAAAATTTTAACCACTTGGTCGATTTCTACCCAAACAATTTATTTTGCACAAATTTATTCTTCATTAGAGAAAGTTAACGTAAACTGACATACGCTGGATTTACGCGTAGTTAACCTAGCATAGTCGATTAACTGAAAAATCGTTCACAGTTTGAAGGAAGACCCAGATTTAACGTGCATCCTTTAAGAATAAGTGTTAAAGAAGGTTTTAAGGAGACGGAACCAATGAAAAAAAATGAAAGAAATATTAAATTTTGAAGCAAATTTGATTAGAAAACTTATTAAAAATAGTAACAGAATTTATTGATATGTAACAAAACGTTCACTGGAGCTTCTGAAAGACAAAAATACATAGTTAATTCAAAATAGCATAGCAACAAACAGCAATAAAAGTGATGTCAAAACAATATTTCCTTAAAAAAAATATATTAAACAACCGTAGGATTTAAATTAACATTCTTTAAAAAAATAAATATCCATGCATTGTTGACTTTAACAGAAAATTTGAATTGCGTACAAAATTAATATTTTTTTGACAATAAGAGTTTTACAACTCACTCGCCATGAGTTCGAACCTCACCCGTACCGTGGTTTGTTTGCATTAGTGGTATTACGGTTTCGTGAGTCAGTAATAAGAGAATATATTTGGGTAGGATGAGGGCAGTTCGCGACACATGACCAATAACTCAGTGACTGTTGATCAAAAATTGGTAATATAATCAAAACCATAATGTTTAAAGAGGTGGAAGGGTAAGCCAGTGGAAGGCCTCGGTCAGATGGCCAAAAGCTCCAGTGGCGGGTCATCATATACCTAAGTCACAAATCTTACCTGCATGTACGATACTAGAAACCTAATATCTTAATGACCTTAATGCAATGGCAACAAACTGCAAAAAAACTACAAGTTGTAAATCCAATAAAGCTAAAATGGTTTCTTATTTAGATGCGAAGTAACACAAAAAACGTTTGACAGATTTGCACAACACAGCACAAGGTTCTCTCAGTGGAACCTCACAGTATTTACTACCAGCTGAGGCAGTCACAGTAGCAGAACAGCCTGCTTTGAGGAATCATTAACTAAAGAACAAAATGCCTCACATACAACAAGATTAAAAGAACGACTGATATAATACCTGACTTGAGAGCCTAATAACATGGCACAGATGTGCTACTCGCCTGTTGTGTGACAAAGATATCGTAACCACTCTAAAATATGCTAGTGAAAGCAAGGCTGACTCTGAGACAGCGAGAGCAGCAAAGGCAGCACAGTCAGCAGGGGCTCGCTGAAAAACAGACCCATTTCTAGGGCAAAAGATTGTCAGAAAAGATTTTGTATACCTTATATTCTAACAAGAAATATTCACGTGTATAGTCTTTGCAAACATTACCTCAAACATTATTTTTATTAGGTGTTACATCTTTCAAATATCAAATGCACTATGTAAACAATACCACATGAAAGATTGTTTTGAGAATAAGTATTAAAATTATTGCTAATTGAGAGAGATTTTTGGAGTAATTTGCATAAGATAATTATTGAGTAAAACTGATGTATTCTAAGTCAGAACATTATAATTTCAAACATTGAAAGAAGCACATGCTTAGCAAATGTGTTGAGACCATTAGTGTATAAAATAGTGATAACCATATAGGTAAAACTTGCGAATTTAGCTTAAATAAGATCGCTCTTCTTGCCGAATAAGGTAATCGAAAAAAATTTGTGTATGCAGTAATTTCGCAAAAGTCATTCTGAACCTAACGAAAAAATATATTTCACTGTGACTCAAGAAATCGGAATGACACGATTCCAAACAAACCAAACCAGTTATTTTAAGGTTAAGTAAGTTTTCTAAGGTTTTTTGGTACAAAATTATAATTTTTTTTCATTACCATATATAAAAAAAATATATCTTTAAATTTTAAATATAAAAGAGAAAAATTTAGAAAGGACTTAATTTTAAACGAGTTCTTACTAATTGACCAGTTTTGCTTATTCAGCACGATATATATTACATATAACAATAATCAGAAAAATAGGTACAAGTAAGTGGTTCAAGTTGCAGGATCAGTTGCACTTATAGAACCAGTTAATGAGTAAATACCATATATTTCTGAACTAAGAATGGCATTTAATTCTTTACTACTGCCATTATAATATTAAATTAAGACTTCTCTTAATTCCTTTGGTTTGCTAGGTTTCAAGACTATCGGCCGAACCAAGCAGCATTTCACTTCTACACCACCAGACAAGACTTCTTCCAAATACTGGGATTACTGTAAACTCAGTGATTATACACAGTAATACAGTAATAAATATTAACACATTTTGGTATATATGCGTTTGTGTCCCATTACGTTGAAAAGATGATTAAAATGTGGATTGTAATAATTTAATTTTTGCAAAAACTTGATGATTACAACACATGTGCAACAGTTGGGTATTTTTATTGTTGAAACGTTTCGCCTACACAGTAGGCTTCTTCAGTCAAATACAGAGGCAGCAGTTGTAGTAGTGAAGTGAAAATTATGTAATTAATCCATCAACCTTGGAGAAATAGTATTTGAGGCGGTCAGTCTCTCAGCCTGGAGAAGAATTCAACTGCACTCTTTTCCATGTGTCTTCATCATCAACTGGTCGGTATTTTACACCGTTTTCAATGTAAGTACTGTTATAGAGATTCACTGTATCAAGAGGTACGTTATAGGAAAACGTACACTAGCATCAGTAAGTGCGCTCATAAACGCGAGATACTGATGTTGCCTCCGACAAGTGAAACTCGAGAAACGAGTGAAATTATTGCGAAAACGTTTAAAATGCTGCAAGAATTAGGAAAAAAATAATTGAGATTTCTATTACCTTTCCTTTTTTCCAGGGGAACGTTCTGGGTTTCCGGTCAAGCTCTCGTTCAGGTGGTCAATGCCGGGTCAAGTTTCCAGAAAATAGAACGTGTGTGTGTGTGTGTGTGTGTGTGTGTGTGTGTGTGTGTGTGTGTGTGTGTGTTAGTATTCACTCAGTGACGACTTATTTTCTAGAGAAAGCTAAAACGAGACATTAAAATTGTCGTTTTACAGCTATAGTGACCTAGAGTGACTTGCTGTAGTAAGGTGGTCCCGAGTGATGCTACATGTAACATACCTTCTGTTCTAAGTAGCTACGTAATAAATCTCACTGATACTGGGTCGAAGTTTTTGTTAATTGTCGTTAACTATCATATACTTTCACGTTATACTTAAATTACCAAGAACATAAGAATGGAGGAACACCGCAGCACTGCAGAACTATATACAAAAGATGAGGTAATCAGTCCCTCAGCCTTGGACTTGCTGAGGAGTACCACAGTCTTGAAGAACGTAAAGGATGAATCATGATGACTTCTGCAATGAGCATGTTGCTTGTTATTGTTGGATTCATGTTAAATTTAGTGATGACAGTCACCAGTGATTAACATGTTTTGCAAGGTAATAATTTATATAAAAACTATTGCAAAGATATAATAATAATGAGGAATATTTTAATGATATTATGTTTAAAGTTCTAAAACTATATTAATTATTGGTTAAAAAATTAATTACATTCTGGAAAAAATTTGAAATTGATAAAATCAGAAGAGTTATTGTTATGAAGACGAAGACAGAGTGGAGGAAGTGGAGGATGAAAAGTGGAGGTGGAGGATGAAGAGTGGAGGGTAAGGAGTGTAGGATAAAGAGTGGAGAATGAAGTGTGGTTCAGGGTAAAGAGTGGAGGAGGTGAAGGATGAAGAGTGGAGGAGGTGGAAAGGGTGGAGAGGAATGAGAGAGGGAGGTGGAATCTCAATCAGCCGGCATGTAGTTGGTATGTTGGACTACGTGTTGTCAACAGTAACAGTTTGGTTGATCAGGCCTTTATCCACCGGGAGGCCTGGACAAGGACTGGGCAGCGGGGGCGTTGACCCCCGAAACACCCTCCAACAACAAGGGAGATAATCTCCCTCACCTTCCAGCAACCGCAGATAGACCTCTTTCGTACCCCAAGAACGAAAACACGTCTCATCCTCCAACAACGAGGGAGAGAACCTTCCTCACCCTCCAAGAATGAGAACGTCTCTCATCCTCCAACAACGAGGGAGATAACCTCCCTCACCCTCCAACAATACAGCAGACAGGCCGTCGCGTGCTGATAAAAAAAAAAAAAAAAAAAAAACTTCCAAATATCATTAAACAGACAAAATTTAATCTTATTTGTTTAACGCTGTAAATTGCTATTCGTATAATTAATCTTTGGGAAAGTATGGCCGAAAAAAATTCTCCTAATTTGATAGGCCTCTCAGTGTGATACATTAAGTACCATTTAACCAGATGAAAACTTACTATTGTATCAGGTTAAGCACGATTAATATGATAGAGTTTTCTACTTCCTTCGCTCTGATTACGTTAATTACTCCATAATAACTTATTTACTTTTAAATTAATTACGAAAAAGTAGGAGAGGCTACATAACGCCGCAGCGTAACACGTAAGTTGAATTGTATTTGGTTATCACAACTAAGTTATGGGTGTTATTATAACCAGGTACAATTATCGTATTGTTATTGTACAAAATGCGCTACAATAAGAACTAAATAGTACAGGATTTTTAGATAAATTAATGCAAATTTTCTGCTAAAATCTTACGCAAAAGAAACACGTTATATATATATATATTATATATATATTATATATATATTATATATATATATATATATATATATATATATATATATATATATATATATATATATATATATATATATATAATATAGGGAGGTACCACCTCTAGAACTGTCCTGGGGACCCTCATCCTCAGAGAAAAGAATAAACTTGCTTCAAAGAAAACTCAAGGTTCTCCCTGAAGCTGTGAGAACTTTCTCTTACCACCCCCTATATTTAATTAATATATATTTTATTTAAAGACAAAATACATTGACAAAACTTTCACAAAGATACAATAGATACAAATATATATATATATATATATATATATATATATATATATATATATATATATATATATATATATATATATATATATATATATATATATATATATATATATATATATATCCCGGCTAGCCGCAGTTTGTTATTGATTAAATACCATTTGTTCGTGGTTACAATAATGTGTACTGCTTGTGGGGGATAGTACACCAAACGGGGAGTAGAATGAAATTAGCTCTGAGGCAACCACACCATCGTATGTCCTCGCAACATGAAGAAAGCCAGCTTCCCTAGGCTCATGTTGTTTGTAGGATTGTATAGTCCAGTGGTATATATAAGAGAGAGAGAGAGAGAGAGAGGAAGAGCTAACACTGGAAGTCTGGAAATTTACTATGCATCTGTGCGTATAATGCTGGTAATGATAGTACTTATGGCTAGGATAGTGCTGGTAATGATAGTACTTGTTAGGATAGTGCTGATGTCAGTACTTGCTGTTAAGATAGTGCTTGCTAGGATAGCAGTGCTAGTTAGGATAGTTACCTCTTCCCAGAACACTGATATGTCACAGTAACAGGTTCAGCGGATTATTCAATTCCGATGAAGACACAACACAATATTCATAATAGCAATTAAAATAATATCAGTGCAGAAACAACCACCCCAACAACAAATTAGCCCCCCCCAAATATCAAAGACCTACGTAATTCCACATACTTTCTATTCTCAAATCTTGATTTAAGAAAGATCAAAATGCCTTCGATGTTAAGTAACGTAGGAGCATTTTAATTCTCTTATTACGTATGCAAGGAGCATAGAATCTTCTTCATGCTACATATGTAATAAACATTAACATCCCTTTGATGTTATATACCTTAAGAGCATCGTAATTCTCTCATGTATGCCTGGAGCATTAACATCTCCCTGTTACATATACAATAAACGTTAATATCCCCTTCCCCAGGGGGGGTCACTGTATCCAGGGGGCGTCCATCCCCCTGGGGTTTGAAAAAAAATTTCCCCACAAAGTATCTAAGGAACATAGAGATTCTCTCACTGTTAAACAACCTACTAAAAGCATCAAAATACCGTCAATCTTTCTTACAGAGTTAAGCACTACACACTGTCCCTATTTATCTCATCTTCTCGGCGTCTTAAGACTATTACAACTAACCCTCACTTACTATCCACCGAATGGCTCTGGATGACTTTAAAACAAAGATCATTACAATCTCTCTCGCCAAGGCATTGTTGGGGTATTTCGTCCGGGTAATTACCATTATTAGTCTCATAAGTTACCGTAGCTCTCTGACATGAGGGAGTTGCTCGTTTGTGGGAGATGAATCACGGGGGCGTACTAACGATGACCCATACATAATTTTCCCTTCCCAGGAGCGCATATTAAGGCAGGAAACCCAACGCTGACCGGTCGTTCGTCGTTAGTTTCTGTAACAGAGGTGGATGAAGCTACACACCTTAGGTACAACCACCACACTCACCAATACTGTTTAAGTTCAAGGTTTCTCCCCCCCCCCTCCTCTCTCTCTCTCTCTCTTTATATTAACATAAATGAAAAAAGTATCTTTAAACGTATAAGAGAAAATTTTAGAAAGGACTTAATTTTAAATGAGATTTTGCTAAATGATCAATTTTACCTATTCGGCATAACATTATATATATATATATATATATATATATATATATATATATATATATATATATATATATATTCAGACGGAGAGGTTGTCACAGTAGCAGGCGCTACAGTGTCGTGTCACTTCTGCGATATGTTGAACTATATCGTAAAAGTGACAGTTAAGCAGTATTATAAAAAAATGTACCAAGTAATGTACATAATATAACAAGGGAAGAGTTACAGATCTGATTCCCTGCAAGCCCACGTCCCACAATGGAACATGATAGGTAAAACGAAGTGATTTTTGTACTATATAACTTTTTTCAGGAAGGCGTCGGCTGGCTCTTCCACAGCCCATCATCTTCTGGTCTCCCATCCTTGCTCTCCTGGAACTGATCCAGACATCTATGGTACTATCGTCTACTGTCCTGTCCAATAGCCACCACTACTGTCTCATATATTTAAACCTTCGCCCCTCGAAGTCATATACCCAGTAAATCCAGGTAAAATAATTTACTATGCCTTTAATTAGGTATTCTCGATGCATAACCTCTGCAAAGATTGTCTAAATTCATTTTTCTTTTTTATTTTCTTTATTCCTCTATATTTGCTGAATTATTTTGTGCATAACTCGAGAACACCTCATTCAATCTGCTTCGAATTTTCAAGGCTTGTGTACGGTAACGAGGACCAAATTCTTGGAACAACTGGCATGTTCACGTACCCTGTAAGCAAACTTATTGAACCCTTTCCCAGCATCCTGGAATGCTGGGATAACTTCCACAACGTGGAAGTTATCCCAGAGGTAAACTGAAATAAATTTCAGCTTACCTCTTTCTGAACGACTTCAGTATTTGATAGCTGTTTCATTTTAGAGCCAGGATAATGCTTGGTAAGTTTTGATTGCGTACTGGCAAATTTGAGTCATTGCAAGAAGTGTATAATGTAACTTCTGGTCATCTTTAAACTTTCAGTGCTGGTGTCTTTTTCCCAAACGAAACAGTGTTTTGATGTTAGATTGTGTAAGTTATCATGTGCCAATTATATTAATTATATTGATTTCTGTGAAATAAACAGACGGTCGCTTCTGGTCACAAATGAATCACATTATATGACTATTTTCTTATTCTATATTAAATCAGCATTATGTTCATTTATGTGCTTATAACATCTGTGTGCCTTAAAGGCTACAGATAAAGTTTAGTTTACCTTAAATGTTGAAGATTAAGACACAGGTGCAACGGTTGGGTATCTTTAATGATGAAACGTTTCGCCTACTGTGAAGACGAAACGTTTAATCAATAAAGATACCCAACTGTTTCACATGTGTCTTAATCTTCGCACTTAGTTAACATAGATCAAGACAATCTTACTTAAAGAAAAGGTTGGATTGATCTTGGTCTGTGATTTGTCAAAGCCTCTTCTGTTTACCTTAAAATCTTTAAAGCAAAAACAGAAATAACGGATTCAAGTTAGATCAATTTAGATTTAGGTTTCAGAGTTGTGCATGCAAGGAACAATCTTCCGAATAGGGTAATAGGGTAATAGAGAATAAGACCCCCAGAGGTTTTAAAAAGAGATTGGGCAAATATACGAGTGAGAAGGGCTGGTTCTTACGTTGGACTTCGTGTGGCCAAAAGTAACAGCCTGGTTGGTCAGGTCCTGATCCATCAGGAGGCCTGGTCAAGGATTAGGCTATGGGGGCGTTGACCTGCTGAACGATATCCAGGTAGGTAGGTACATAGGTAGATAGGTAGGTGAATAGGAAGATAGGCAGGCAGGTAGCAAGGTAAACAGGTAGCAAGGTAGATATGTAAGTAAATAAGTAATTAGGTACGTAGGCAAGTAGGTAGGTAGAATCCGCCAGTTAATACCAGAGCCCCGACACAGCCCAACAGAATTTAAGTTTATGCTAAGTCTATTTTAACTAGGTCTATTTTAACTAGGTCTATTTTAACTAGGTCTATTTTAACTAGGTCTATTTTAACTAGGTCTATTTTAACTAGGTCTATTTTAACTAGGTCTATTTTAACTAGGTCTATTTTAACTAGGTCTATTTTAACTAGGTCTATTTTAACTAGGTCTATTTTAACTAGGTATATTTTAACTAGGTATATTTTAACTAGGTATATTTTAACTAGGTATATTTTAACTAGGTATATTTTAACTAGGTATATTTTAACTAGGTATATTTTAACTAGGTATATTTTAACTAGGTATATTTTAACTAGGTATATTTTAACTAGGTATATTTTAACTAGAGGAGGAACAAGACCATACTGAGTCAGGAAAACCACAGCAACCGTGGGTAAGGGAAGGGAATGGAGGCGGGATGGAAGAAAAGGGGAAAGGAGACGGGAGGGAAGGGAGAGTAGAAGGCGGGAAAGGAGATAAGGAGATGGGAAGAAAAGGAAGGGAGAGAAGGAGGCGGAAGGAAAGGGAGAGGAGAGACGAGAGGGAAAGTTCTCCTCTATGTAGCAAAACTAGACACATCAGCAGCGTGTTGCTACCCTATTCTACACGATACCTTCACAATGGTAATACTAGCTATGTTTCGAGAGGGAAAGGAAGGAGAAGGAAGAGGAAGGAGGGGGACACAGTGGAAAAAGAGTGGGGGGGGGATGGATAGACAGGGACAGGACGGGACGGATTGAGGAGAGAAGAGGTAAAGGTGGGGAGGGGAAGAGAGAAGAGGGAAGGGAAGGAGGGAGAAGGAGCAGAGGGAAGGGAAGGAGGGAGAAGGAGCAGAGGGGAGGAGAGGGGGAAGGAGGGGAGGGGAGAAGGAGAGGGGAGGGGAGGAGGAGAGGGGAGAAGGAGGAGAGGGGAGGGGAGGAGGAGAGGGGAGGGGGGGAAGGAGGAGAAGGGCGGGGAGGGGGGAAGGAGGAGAAGGGCGGGGAGGGGGGAAGGAGGAGAGGGAAGGGGAGTGGGGAAGGAGAAGGGAGGGGAAGGGGGAAGGAAGGGAGGGGTATTGCGGTTATTACACACTCTTGGCAATTTGTTCCTGTTCACTCACATGTGTAATTTGTATAAAATACCTGATAATAACCAGACGCTGCTGGTAATTTACAGCTTCCCTACGGTCTTATTCCTCCCCCAGCCCGGTTAATGAACCTTCCCCCAGCCCGGTTAATGAACCTTCCCCCAGCCCGGTTAATGAACCTTCCCCCAGCCCGGTTAATGAACCTTTCCCCAGCCCGGTTAATGAACCTTCCCCCAGCCCGGTTAATGAACCTTCCCCCAGCCCGGTTCATGAACCTTTCCCCCAGCCCGGTTTATGAACCTTCCCCCAGCCCGGTTAATGAACCTTTCCCCAGCCCGGTTAATGAACCTTCCCCCAGCCCGGTTAATGAACCTTCCCCCAGCCCGGTTAATGAACCTTTCCCCAGCCCGGTTAATGAACCTTCCCCCAGCCCGGTTAATGAACCTTCCCCCAGCCCGGTTAATGAACCTTCCCCCAGCCCGGTTAATGAACCTTCCCCCAGCCCGGTTAATGAACCTTCCCCCAGCCCGGTTAATGAACCTTCCCCCAGCCCGGTTAATGTACCTTCTCCCAGCCCGGTTAATGTACCTTCTCCCAGCCCGGTTAATGTACCTTCTCCCACCCTTGTTAATGAACCCCTTCCACGGTTAATGAACCTCTCCACGGTTAATGAACCCCTTCCACGGTTAATAAACCCATCCACGGTTAACGAAACCCCTCCACGGTTATTGAACCCCTCCACGGTTATTGAACCCCTCCACGGTTAATGAAACTCTCATACCCTCAACCGATTAATGACTCCAGATCGGTTAAGGAGGCTGCCTGACTTGACTTCTTAATAACACGGTCCGCTTAACAAAGCCACGGATTAGTGAGACCTCCGGTTTA